>NC_064877.1:14205000-14230000 GCF_943734665.1 Anopheles aquasalis
TGCCGGTGATCCGAGTTCCATATTCGTCCTTTTTCGAAACGGAAGTGAATGAGTCGGTGTTCCCCTCGGAGAAAGAGCTTGCTCTACACTTCACTTTATCTGGCTTATGTCCATTTGGAGACTCTCGATTCGCCCCTCACGTCGTCGATTCCGTCGTGCTGCTACCTTCCACTGCGCTCGCTGTGGTGTCCGATGCCGTACTTGGGCTGGCCTTCTCCGTGCTGCTGCTCGTTTCCGCAGCGATCGCCACCTTACTGCTGCGACTCTCACCAACGACCGCTCGCTGCTCGTTGCTACCACCGGTCATGTTCGCCTCATCGCTCATCGTCACATCGTCCAGTTCGCCACCATCCTCGTCCTCGTAGTCCTTGGTGAACTGATCGAAGAAAGCCTCCAGATCGAGGTCCATGGCGGGCTCGGAGTGTTCCTCCGGTTCCGGTGATTTCGCTGATGACGACGACGATCCCGTGGCCGGTTTGCTGTCGTTCTTCACAAGCTGAAGCTTCGTCGCGAGTGGTCGCTCCGTTTCCGGTGCGTGCTCCGAGGTCCTGTCCGCTTGCGTCGCGGCATCATCCACAGCAAACAAATCCGCCAGGCTCGATCGCTGTGGATCCGGATTCTGCTGTTCGCTCAGCTTAATGTCCGCACCGTAGATTGGCCGGAAACCGCCCTGCAGTTCCGGCTGGAAGCTGTTCGGATCGAACGAGGACGGTGTCACGATTGACGCTGTTTGGTGCGCTTCGGCATCCTGTTGCTGTTGTTCCCGTTCCTCCTCTTCAGCCCCAGTCGACGAAATGTCCGAACGATCGATCGTATTCTGTAGCTCTCCTCCACCACCGAGCGCTGCCGCTACCGGTTCCAGTCCGATAAGCTTCGTCGCAACGGGGGCCGCTGCCGGCTGAGGTTTACTTGGCTGCATGGCCTGCTGCAACGGTGAGGACGTGACAACGGCCCAACCCTCATAAGGATTGGTCACCTTGACCGGATCGAGACTGATGCTGGCCTGGAACGGTGCCTGGAAGCTCTGCTCGTACCGTCGCGACGGATTACCGAACTCGTCCACATCGTCAATGCGCAGATGGGACACCTCGGTCTGCGTTTCACCGTACACCGAGTAGTACGGATAGCTGTTGGCTCCGGTACCCGCACCCCCCGTGGCCGGTTTGTTGTAACGCATGTTCGGACCATTCCGATCCGGCGCATTCGGTGATTCCGTCGGTGTGTAAGCGATCGCAATCGGTGTACTGTCTCCGGCAGCACCGTTAATCTGCTGCAGACCGTGGAAGCGCTGGAGTTTGCTCGAAATCAAATCCTGATCATCCTGGTGCGTCTGCTGGCCACCCGTCGGTTCCTCACCCAGATTGTACTCCGAGGTAAGCGCAGAGCTATCGGAGAGATCTTGCACTGGTGCCTGATGATGATGATGATGATCGCCGAGTGTCTGCTGCTGCTGCTGCTGCGTCAGTGTGTACGGATCCGGTTTCTCCAGACTGTAGGGGAAGTTGGGCTTCTGTGCGTGCGCACCGTGACGGTTCTTGTGCTTGGCACCGAGGATCGGTTCCTGTTCGAAGTGGGACGCAATCGAGAACGGTGTGTTCTGGTACTCCGTTCCCGGGCTGATGATCATCGGTGGTGGCTGTTGGCCAATCAATCGGTCATCGGTCGAGGTGTGCTGGGGCCGTACACCACCCGTAGCCGTACTCTTGACCGGATACACAACGTACACGGGACGATCTTTGCTTTCGGACTGGGCCGTTGCCATTGGATGAGGCGAACGGTGGGCTGGTGGTGATGGTGGTTGCGATGGCAGCCCCTCCGCTTGCTCACCCGTTTCTCCAGCCGGTCCAACCGATTGCTGGAACCCATTCGCACCAGTGGCCGTCGATTGTTTCTTGGACTGCAGCATCTGGAGCGTTACGACGGGTTCGAGCTTCGGTCGCTGTTGGTTCAACTCATCCCGGAGGATGTTCTTCAGGATCTGTGGTGGATTTCGGTGGAACTCGCTGTCTTCGAGTGGTTCGTTTGGTTGTTCCGACACTCCGTTGACCTTCGGTTGCGAGGATGGCGCATTTGTTGCTGGTCCTGCCGCCGAGGACGCAGCTCCTTGTGGAGGAGGAGGAGGTGGCGGCTGCAGACGTGGTGGCTGAATGTTGTAAACCCGATCCTTGATCATGGCCGGTTGCGGTGGCAAACGGTAGTAGCGACGGTTCTCCAGTTCCGCCGATGCCACCGCTGGTCCCCCCGTTGGCAACCGGCTCGGTGACGATGGACCGAGCCGGGTCATGATGCGTGTCGGTGGTGCCGGTATCCGGAACGTCGAGCCCGGTGGTTTCCGCAACGCTGGAGGGCCCGTCTTGACGAGCATCCCGGTGGCCGGCACACGGTACGTACCGGGTTCCTTCAGGTAAGGTCCATGACCGTGCGATATCTTGGCGTTCGGCCGGAACTGGGGCAGTATGTTCGGTAGCTGGAGTGTTGGCCGCACTCGCTCACCACCACTCGGGTACGTTGGACGACGCTGGATCTCACTGTAACGGAACGGTGGACCTTGCGATGGGACCGGTGGTCGTGGTGGACGTTGCTGCATACCCGGTGGACCACCGGCGTTCGATTGAGGTACCGGTGGTGTCAGTTGTTCCGGTAGATCGGCCGGATAGTTCGGATTCGGGGCGATGTTTAGCTCGTTCCGGTTGAGGGTTTCCGCCGGTGGTGAAGGTGAATCGAACACGATGCGGTTCGATACCTCGTGCAGCGTACTGCCCGTCTCCAGATCAACGGAGGAAGAGGACGACGGTGGTGGGAACACGACCGACATCTGATCCGGTCCACGGATCGGTGCGGAATGTCCATTCGGTGGTAACACTTCACTCTTGTGCGTTCCACTGATGATCGGTGCGTTATCGTACTGATCGTCGGATTCGCTTGGGAACCGTACGCTTGTCGTTTTGATTATGTCCTGTGGCTTTACCTGAACGCTCACCGAAGCCGATCCCACGATGGCAGCCTGTTCGTTCGGTTCATCCAGTACCTGTCCCATCTGGTACGATGGCCGTGGTGCACTGAGCGCTGCTGCCGATGCACCCGTCGCTTGCATCGAATCCTGTGACACCGAGCCAACGAAATGTCCTCCACCGTGGCCGTCAGTGTGGCCAACAGCATTCCCAGCGCCACTGCCAACGGATTGATGCGATCCGAGCACAAACGTCGCCGAGTGTTGATTCGGACTGATGACAACGTTGTTCATACTCGGCACCGAACCAAACTTGACGACGTTCATCTGTTGTGGTGGTTGAACCTCATACCGGACGTACTGACCACCGGCTCCTGCCCCATCCACCACCGGTGGAAGCTGTGGACGATGTCCATTCGGTTGCTGAACTGGATACTGACCGTACTGCGGTGGTGGTGGTGGTCGCATTGACACCGAAGCACCGGAGAACGCTGGTGGTTGTGGTGGTGGTGGTTGGTGTACCTCATACCGTACGTACTGATCCGACAGATCGATCGATTGTTCAATCTTTGGTCCCCCGGGTGTCGTTCGGTGATAAACAGCATCATCGAGCAGTACGATCGTTGGCGCCGGAATCGTCGTCGTAGCGGTTGTTGGTAGCCGATCCACGTCATCGACCCCCTCCGCCGTCTCGACACGATTGTTTTCCGCCGCTTGCTGCGATTCCAGGCGCTTCTTCTGCTCGAGCGTACTGAAGATGTCGGAAAGTGACATGATGGCCGGATTCTTGGGCAGTTCGATCGATTGACCACCAGACGGGTGTTGGTTTTGTTGTTGCTGCTGGTTCGGGTGCTGCGTTGGCATCCGGCGGAACGGGGCCGGTCGTGAACCTTCGTACTTGAGGGCAGGCATCGTGAACTTGATCTTTGAGCCACCGGACTGTTGCTGCTGTTGTTGTTGATCGATTGAATCATCCACGAAGCGCACGGGATGAGCTGGTGGTGTGGAACTGGGTGCAGGCGTGGTGGTGGTGGTGGTGGTCGTTGTTGTTGTGCTCGTTGTTGTTGTTGGCCAGTGTGGCCGCACCGAAGGGGAGTAGTAGGTCGAGGAGCGCATCGGTGTCGATGGTGCACGCTCAGTGGTCGTTGTTGTTGGTCCGGGGAGTGCCAACGTCGACGGAAGGAAGAACTTCTTCCTGGTCTGCTCCGAAGTCTCCAAATATTTGTTCTTGATCGTGCTCTTGTAAGGGTAGCGCGTGAAAAGTTGCTGCTTTTGAGGGTTCGCGGTACTCGAAGGCGTTTCCTGCGTCGTTTTCGGAGCTTCCGTTGTTGTGCTCGTGGTGGTCGTCGTACTCGTCGTCGTAATTGGACGTCCGGAAGTGACCGGATAGGTATACGTTGGTCCTCCACCTGGTCTCCCCACTGGACTGTACTGTGGACGATTGAAAAAGTGTTTCGTCGATGATGACGCCGGTGCCCCTGTGGTCGTTGTCGCGTGCGTTGTCGTCGAAGCAGGCGTTGTGGCGGATGTGGCGGCCACAATGTGCGTCAGCGTTGGGTCGCGATGGTTCGACGAACCCTTATTGTTGATGCCCTGATACTTGAGGTTCGCGTACGAGCTCGAGATCGAGACAAAGTTCTCCGGTGAGTACATTTTGGGCAGATTCAAAAAGTCATGGAAATTGGGCGTCGAATGGTGTACGATCACGTCCTTCTTGTCGCTCACGTAGCTCTCTTTGGGGGACGCACCGAACGGTAGCTTGCTCCCGTACAGTGCCGTCAATCCATCGTTACCACGATCATCCGTCGGCAGCTGGTTGACCGTCTTTTTGTGATTGAAGTCGATTGCACCGGTCGATGGATCACGCTCGACGTAGAACGGTTTTCCATCGTTGAACACGTCCGAGGGTAGCAGTTGCACTGAGTGACCTGGTCCGAGCTGTAGCTCCTCGTCAATATTCGATTCCTCCGCAATCAGATCCTCCAGATCGTCATCAAAGTTGTAGGCTCGGGCGCGATCGCTCGTGATGGCCACGATGGCAAACAGCATCACCAACCAGAGCCTCCTCGTCAAGGGGAAGTCCATCCTTTGGCTCATCTTTCGAGACTGTTGGCAGTTGCTGGTGCAGCTGGTGCTGGAAATGGATGATAAGACAAATCAGCATTAGTCAAAGCATCAAAGGATGGAATCAAACAATTCACCCCTCTAATCAAGTGCACTATTCAACCTTCTCTCTCTCTCTCTGTTTCTCTTTCTCTCTTTGTCTCTCTCTGTTTAGAGAAATCGATCGTCGGAACACTTTTCGGCCAAATTCCAATTAGGCGAACTCGCAGCTTCCGCACATTAGTCGGCGATCAGGCTTCGCGATTTCACCAGCCAGACCAGCCCAGACCAGACCCGGAAACCAAATTTACATCCCCCGCTCTCCCTTTCTCTACACCCTCATCGACACCCACTGGATGGCACTTTTCGCTTTCACATAAACCACGGCGCGCCGGAAGATGATGATGATGCTACAGATGCTACAGACCACCATTAGAGCACGGCCATTGAAAGGGAAATCCGCGTGATTTGCGATCAGTATCGACCAACCGACCACACACACTAATGCGTGCGTGTTGCTAATCACGATTTGGCCGTCAAATGGCTCCTCGCTCCGCTCCGATGAATAATCAAGCGGCAGATCAATTGCGTGAAAATGCGCTGCGACAGACCAGACTCGCTCGCTCGCTCGCTCGTTCGTTCGCTTTCCTTTTGGTCCGGTTGCGGTGGCGGTGGCACTACAACGGGTTTTCCCTTTCCACGAAATTGTCCAACCTGGCACCCCCACCTGCACCCCCGTCTTTCCAGTTATCGCTTCCGACAGTCGTCAGTCAAACAATCATGTGGCTGGCTGGACTAATTGTGGCGCCCGGGGAACACGCACTCCACGGTGAGAGAGGAAATGAAAAGTGAAAGAAAAGCACACAATGGGCTGGGGTGGGACCGGAGACTCGAAGATAAGCCTGAGAACGGCCGGAACGACGACGAAACGATGAACTTCTCGCGACGCCATAATGAGTAGTAAAGAAGCTGGTGCCAATGATTGTGCGAAGGAAAATGGAAACAACACGGACTCTAGAGCTGCCCTGCAAGCATAATTTGCATAAATGCAGCCTCTCTTTGTCGTGCAATCAATCAATCGAAGCCAGAATTGGCGACAACGCGCGTCACGTGGATCGTTACCGTTCGCTAACCTGCTAACCGAGTTTCGAATCGAATCGAAGGGCTTCTCAGCGCAGCGGTATCGTGTTTGGAATAGTAAAATCACACGTAGAGCATCGATTAGGACACTGACGGACGGACACCTGCGCTGAGGCGGCATCACTGTCAACGATCATCGATCCGCGATGCCATGGTCCCGTTCTCGGTGGCCAAAAAGTGATTCGTTGCGCAGCATAATATGTTAATTGGGTGGGTTTGTTGTGCCGCGAGGTTGGGTTGTGCCGGTATCCCGGTATTTGGGTGGAACGTGACGAATTTGGGAAAGCAACTCCGAGCCCGAGCCCGCGGGGGCTAGCGGTAAATATGAAATCGATATTTCTATTTGGCAAATTCCGGGCGGGAGGAAGGGGATGAAACGTTCCTCCGCCTGTCCGTGACAGTGCGGGAGTTGACCTCTTTCCGCTCGAGAACTGTTTGTACTGCGGGGTTGCTACTTTCCGGGGCATTCCAATGCGAAGAAGGTCTTTCCCCGGCCAGCAGGGTGTGACGGGGTCGATACGAGGTATGGTATGACAACTGACAACCCCCCCATTTGTGTGTGTCTTGTCTCTTCTGCTGCTTCGATGGACGTGAAGAATTGCGAGTGAAAGCCAGCATCGCACTCCCTCTTGATCATGCTCGTGACAAATGGTGGAAGGTGAAGGCTTGTAGGTGTCAATTGAGTTAACGCCTTTCGTTTGCGTATTCTCCGAAGAGAAAAGCGGAAGATTCTTCAGAGATGGCAATAGGAGGAAGCTAATGAAAGGACTTTTGGAGGATTTTGAAGGTCAGTAATGGTGGAAAGTTTATGAATCGCACAAACAGCACCAATTGGTTGTGAAAGTGAAGCAGCTGATGCTGAAGCAAGAATTTTAGATACTCGCGACAATCTGGTATTGGTGCCTGGGGCAGCAGTACCGAGTTCGTCGCTTAAACGGCCAAGTCTTTTGATTCGGACCAAAGCCAGCACATTTTAACGGCTCTTAGCTGCGTTAAACGTGATCGGTCATCAGAAAAATACAAATCAATATTCTTTTAACAGATTATAAGTTTTTTTATGTAGACCAGATTATTTGCTAAATTTCCAATTTTTCGATTTTTGGCAAATTTTTGAAGTTGAAAAAGTTGTGCTTTTTGCCATTTTGCCTAAAACACGAGTTTTTTTTACAATTGTTTTAAAAAAGTAAAAAAGTTTTAAAAAAAGTCGATCCGTTCCGTAGTTTTTAATGCTACAATGGATTTGGAAAGCGCCTTCTAAAGAAGCGAGCTTCATAGAGCCATGTATGAAGCATGGATTTTTTTAAAATCTATATTTTTGTTAGTTTTTCTTCGATTGATCCCACCCCAATTGTACACAATACAATACAATACTCTTGAAAGGATCAGCATTCACGGAAAAATGTAAAAAATATATGTCACAAAAAATAAATAATCTAGTCCGCCCTTAAGCCTTCTTTACTGTTCCTAACAAACAACAGGATAAGGACAAACGGTCGATTATACACTCTTTTTGAAGTGTTATGTTTCTTTTTGCTAGACAACCAAATACAAGTACTGGACTCATACAATAATGGGACTGAAACAAACCCGATCATTTCATTCAAATGAAGAAGATGATGACGAAATGCCCCAAGCAACAATGAATGAATCCAAGATTATGCTCTCATGCTACCTGCCTTCCCCAAAAGAGGTTACGAAATGATCTACGATCCCTTCGGCTGAAAACTCTTGCACCGGATTGCTCTAATGAATACAGCTTCCAGATTGATTCTTTTCCCACGGAAAAGAAGCCACACGAAGAACTCAAATGAATAATCTCCACCGAGCCGAAAGATGTCAATCCGCGCCATGAATCCTTTCCTCTTAATTAATCCATCCCGAAAATCCCTCATCAGGAAGTGATTTCCAATCCCAAAAGCACCGCATCACCGGTTTATCTAAACGACCGGAAGAGTGGACAGCCTCGGGAAACATAAATAAAATCCATCCCCAGAGGAGGAGCTGGGCGGGGAATCCAGAAGAAGAGAAGCATATTTCCGGAGTCTTCCGGCTGGTATCGAACCATCCACTAAATGTGCACCTGGCGCACCTAATGAATTCAACGGCCACGGCTATGGCGGCTCGGCGTATCAATGCACTACGCCACCATCCACGTCATCCACATCATCCGCATCATCATCATGATCGCTTGGACACCCTCCAATTATTATTCCTAACAGCGGCGAGCAACGCGAGAAACGATGCTCCGGTTTTGTACGTGTGCTTGTTTGTGTGTTTTCGGTCGGCATTCGGACTTCCTGTTTCAACTGTCCGTCCGTCCGTCCGTTCATGTCCGCGGTGCTCAACTGGGTCAAGCGAAAGAGTCGGCTACGGTGACGGCTGATATGATAGCCGTTTTCCCTCCAGCCCAAACCAAGCAACACCTAAAAGGGGAGGAGGAGGAGGCCAGAGAGTAGAGGGATTGCATTACCATTTGGCCCGGAATCAAGACTCGCTCCGACGACGACGACGACACCGGCCGACGCGAATCGAAAGTTGACTGACCATCGTTTAGTGGGCTCGAGCGATGCGATTACGCACCCCGTGAGTGAGCAAGATGGTGACCGAGGGAGCGAGTGAGTGAACGAGTGAGCGATGATCAGTTGATCAGTGAAGATGCGTGGCGATCGCCGCAGGTTTCCCTAAACTTCCTCCGCACTGAACCGGATCGTGGCGTGGCGTGGCCTGCCGTGGCCTGCCGTGGCCTGGACCGTGAACCGTAGCCATCGTAGCGTGCGCTTCAGTGTCCAGCAGCCGCTGGCTTTCGATTCGAGATGATGATGATCAAGCTCGAGCGATGGTGAGACGGCTTTCCCGTCGTGAAAGCATGAAATGGGTCAAGGTGAACCATCGGCCATCGGCTATCGGCGTGATGACGTCCATCCGTCGCTGTTGATCGAGGTAGATCAAGGTTCACTCGTCAAAGGGACGGACGTGAAAGCCTCCTCTCCCCCCTGGAAACACTGGAGTGGAGGGCTTGGCACAATGGAACAAACATTTTTATTGAGATTCCATCCGTGGCCAGAGCGGTAGAACCGGTTTCCGGAGGGTTCTTCCTGATTAGCGGCCATCATGAACGCAGCTGCAGCAGCTTCTAGAAGATGCTTCCAAAAGGGAACGGAGATGCTTACACGAGAGAAAGTTGTGGCCGTGGCAGCCCTCTATGTTCTAGGTTACTAGCTCTGCTTTGCGTTGAAAACTCGTTTCCTTGCCCGCTCCGGGGAGCTGTCATGTGAGAAGAACGCCAGAACGTTGTTTTCACTTTTCATTCCCCACATCCCCGAGTCCGTGGTGAGGTCATTCGCTTCGCTTCACTTGGCCACAACACACAAAACACCCGAAAAACGATCTCCAAATCACCTTCATGGCCACTTTTCACCCCCCTCTTGGTGCTTTCGCGGACCACAACACGCACAATCCCACGAGTCCGAGTGTTCCGTGATTCTGATTATCGCGGTGAAAGTTTTCATCCATCTCGAGCTCGGGGTGCTGAGAATGGGCCGGATCGAGCACTGGAAGCCCCTGCCTGTAATTTCCGCCTCGTCCATTTGTTTAACCATTTTCGGGTGGCGCGCGCGCGCGCTGCTTGCTCTGCGTTATCGCGGTTTGCATCTCGCGCTTTCTCGCGCACCTGAGACCGCTCGAGGGGTTAGGTCATTGCGATGGAATGCGATGGTTGATGGCTGATGGCGCGCTCTCTCGCGTAAGGAAGGTGTCCACGGATGATCCGCTGGCTACAATGACACACCAAGAAGGGACTGGATCGTTAGTGGACGTATCATCACTCCTCTCAGTCTGATCGACTTGAACCCAAGGTGAAATGCTGAGAATTGGATGGCAGCAAACGAAGACTAGCGCGTAATGAGTATGCACGGACCGGTATAACGAGCAGCAGCTCACTTTTTTTAGGGAGTAATTGCTACGTTAAGCGAAGACACGGGTTAAGCAGAACCAGAAAACGAGCAAACTCTAATCGCAGATGATCGAGGGGCTGTACTGGACCAGAGCCAAGATTTCGTTGAGATCGTAGCCAACTCCGGGAAATGATTCTTCGTACTAATGAGTTTCACTTTTTCATTATCTGCCTCTCGTTGGAATGGGTGCTTGAGCGTTAGTGTTAGATAGCATCAATCGCGTGGAATGCAAAGTAAGGGGCGCTAGTTGTCTTGAGAACGATTTTCTCGTTTTTCGTTTCCCCTTGGATTCGATTTGTGTTTGATTGGAAGAGCGGTAATTGAAGTTGAAGGTATTTTCTTTCCAATTTCCCTTCAATTGATGCTCTTGCTACAGTTCCCAGAACGTTCTGGAAGCTGGTCGAGTTAGCTGGATTAAATCAAATGATTCTAAACGCTGGAAGATTGATCATTGCTTGGAGTAGGAAAGTATGTTAAATCTTTGAAAATCCACGCTTCGCTATAAAGCTCGGTACTTTCAAGCGCGCTTCCCAAATCCAACGTTTACAAAGTCGGTGCCCGTTGTAGTATAAAAACTACGGAACCGATCGATTTTAAATTTTGAACACATCATTTTTACATTGTTTTCTAGGTAGCCACGTTGAGTTTTCATAATAAATGTTGATACTTAAAAAAATATATGAAAAACTTGTTTTTTTTTTATGTGGAATCGTTAAAAGCGTCACTTTTTCAACTTCAAAAATCTGCCAAAAATCGAAAAACATAGATAAACTTATAATCTATGAAAAGAATATTGATTTGTACTTTTCTGATGACCTATCACGCAGCTACGATGGGTAACGTTTTTGGTTCGAATCAAAAGACTTGTCCGTTAAGCGACGAACTCGGTTTGACAAATCCGTCACCGTTTTCAAAGCCGGTGCCCATTGTAGCATAAAAACCAGTGGACCGATCGATTTTAAAATGTGTTTCTTCACAAAAAATCGCAAAAATGGGGGCCTTTTTGCGACCCGTATTAACTATTACTCAGTGTCTTCATCGTAAAGAAAAACGATATCTCAATCTTGATATTCTTACCAGAAAAAAGCTATCTGGATCTTTTGATATTTCCCACATGCACCGAAACGATATTCCACGAATATCATGAACAAAACAAACCAAACCAATCGATCACACGCTACCGCGTACCGGATGAATCGATACATTCCAACGCCACCCATTCCCCCACCGAGACCAGGTAGCACTTTCTTCTTCCGCAAATCTGCTGCACTCATTCAACCCGATCCGATGCAGCGATCTCGATCAACGCGGCTATGGACGCCATTCGATCTACACGATGCTGCAGCTGCGACGATCAACTACGGCGTCCCCAGCGTTGATCCACTTCACCGCATTGCCCCCGCTCGTTCGAACCACTTTTCATTTTCTGCCGAGGAATCTTGACACGGCTGCGACTGCGACTGCGACCGGGGCCCCACGCTTTCCCGCGTTCATTGCTTCAATGAAAACGAAAGACTTGAACCGGACGAACGTGACGAACCCGGAACCGAACTCATCTCCCGAAAGCATGTCGAGCACGCTATGGTCGCTCCGTGGCCGCGGACCCGGTAGCCAAACCAGCTAGTGCACTAAATAAGGCGCTAAAGGGCCCCTCGACCGCACCGATGTGACCAACATTTCTCCCGCTGATGACGAAGAAGGGAATAAAAACCTGTGCGAGACGGGGCGGGACGAGGCGAGGCGAGCGGAACCTGCATTACGCGCCGCCGGACTCGCTTGTTGCGGCCATTGAAACTAGTTCATCCGATTCCGATTTGCTTGTTTTGCTACGTTTTGTTTATGATAGTTATTACTGCTCTTCCCGCTGCTGCTGCTGCTGCTGCGGTTGCATTGCGATTCGAGGCCGCCGCCGCCATCGTCGCTACAACACCGTCGGTGTTCGACCTAAGTGCACGGTTTGCGTCGTTCCGTGAAGCAAATCTCTTTCTTTGTCTCTCTCTACACAGTGGTGGAGCGATCAGAGAAGGGCTAGAGACCCTTGAGAAGCGGATTTAGTACAGGATTAATGTGCACTCGGCGTTGAAATCAGATTAAAATGGAAGGAAGCGATCTTTCATAAAGATCCAGAATCGTCATCTTGGATTAGAGCACAAAGCTAACAAAAGAGAGAGAGAGACAGAGCGCCAGTAAAGCATCTGCAATCGCTCGTTCGGCTGGATGAACAACCGTGACAGACACTCCATCATCTGTTTATTGTCTAAACGTCGCGGGATTACAAAAAACCACACGACGCGACATCCATTGTTATCCGCATGGTCCGGATAGACATCGCAGAAGATTATCTGCGTCATAATTTGTCCACAATGACACGATGTCGCCACATTTTTGCATCAAACAGAAGTTCAAAAACATCGTGTGGCATATTTGCGACCACTTCAGTCATTACACGTCGTGATCCGCCAGCAAATTTTCTTCCACCACGATTAACGGTGTCTAGAGGCGACGTGAGAGAACGGTGCTTGGCAGCTAACAGCTTATCAACAACAATCGGCCACACCATTAAACGTTGTAGCTCCTCATTCGGTTCTCATTCCCGGACCGCAGCACAGCGCCACTTCGTAGTTTGTTCTCATTTCGTCTGAGCAAAAACCGAGTGTGTGATCTCACGGGATCGACGAACGGACACACACATGTTTGCGAAATTGCTAGCTTCGCTGGTCACGCCGTCGTGCATCAGTTAAGACGATCGGTACGGTCTGGTCCGTTGGCCAGTGTTTACGCACGCACCACTGGCACCTCTAGCAGGGAGCATGAGAAGAAGAAGCAGCAGTTGAAGGTATTGCAGTGCTGGTGCGGTAACTACAACAACAAAAATGTTGAAAATAATAATAATAATGGTGGCGGCAGCGGCGCACATTAACGAGAAGTGGAATCGAGTACGAAACGGTACTCGCGATCGCGGACAAGCTAGCCTGCCCAAGAAACGGTGTGCTATGCCGCTGGGAACACCATTTGTCCGCGAGCTTCTCCAGACGGCTCTGCATATTGACTATGGGTCCATCGGCTTACGGTCACCGCCACGATCAACACCTAAATCACAACCACCCTCGCCGTACCACAAACGAGATCACATTTTGCACAATTAATGAGCGATCGTCCAATTTACGCTGCAAGTGTATAGGAGCCCTCGGACACCGACACCGAGATCACCAGAGCGGAACAAGTCACTCTTTACAGGTCCCTCGAGGCTCTGTTTTGAATTTGATCTCCATTTGGGCCACATTATCAGCCACTTTGGCACACTACGAAGTGAAAATGTGACAATTGGAACCACGGAGAACACACTGCAGAAGGAAACGCGAAACGCTTTCCACTGCCTAAAGCTACGGAAAGCAAGGAGGAGAGCTGGAGAGAGGAAGGAAGTTCATCCGACCGTTACGGTCGGTGTCGCGGCGAAGGAACAGAGCGCAGGTTCCGCTACGCGTGTGTCGTTCCGTTGGAAAGGGAAAGGTTTGACAGAGAGTTTTGGAATTTCCCTCTTTTTACGGGGCGTTTAGATCCAAATCCACCTGCGACCACGGGAACCGTATCGATCGGACCAAAAGTGACAGTTCTGTCGGCCGGCGCGCTAACTCGCTAAACAGCATCATCACGCAGCATCGTTTAACAAAAAAAAAACACGGGAAAGAGAGTGAAAGAGTGAGTGTTAAGCCCCCTTGGGACCTTGGGAACAACGGGGAACTTTTTTGGCCGCTACTTTCGCGGAAACAAATGGCCATTCAGCGTGCGGCTGGAGGGCGATGTTTCGGAGTCATTTGCCAGATTGTTAAGCTTGTCATAACATGGTTCCGGCGCACAATCATGTCTTTGTCGCGCGACTGGCGCATTTATAATGACCGCAACTCGGTCATGGCGGACAAGTAGCATGGAAAGCTTAACCAACAGATCGGTGGTTGTAGCAGTTCCCGAACCTGACGTGAAATTGCATTCTGCTGACCGCAACGGTGGATGCACTCGATCCTCGCGACTTGCAACGTCGATTCGATGGCCACCGAGGGATCGGGTAAGCGACAAAACGTGAGATCTCTTCCGGCTGCGCGCAGTTTATACGCAGCACTTCCTTCCACCATTGTGTTTCCGGCATTTTTTTCTTTTTCTGTGTCTTCTTTTTTTTTGGCAAGCGGTCATTTGGCAGCTCATCATCGCACTAATTAGAAGGCAGTGGCTCCCGCTGGCAGTTGTTGCCTCCCCGGGTAATGGCTTATTTTGCGAAATTCCTTTACGACTCTCTCTCTCTCTCTCTGTATATTGGCCTTGAGTCTGTGTTCCAGCTCATTGTTATGGTCCGGGGATGGCATTATGGTTTTATTACTTTCCCAACAGCGCCAGCTGCAGATCACCTACTTTGATGACTTCCTCTCCGGCCGGGGGCAATTTGCGACTCAAAACATGATCATCGAAGTATCGCGACGTGATGTTCTGTTCAGATTTAATGAAGACGACGACGCAGCTACCACTCTCCGGAACAAGATACAAAGATCGATTAGATGCCTCTTGGCCCCGAAAAGTGAACTGTCATTTGGCTCATTGACGGACATCGGCGGCACTTCGACGGATTCTCAGTTCTGTTCCGCTATTCCCTCCCGCACCAAACATATGATTGATGGCACTCTCCGGAAGTGACAAGGGCGAGCGCGACCCCAAAAAACCTTCCAAAGCCAATGGCCATTGGCGTGGGAAACGACCGCATCTCACCGACGAGCATCAATTGTACGAACGGCGAAACGATCGTCAGGCCATTAATCAATCTCTGCCCGGCTGGCTTTTCCTTTGGCCACCGTCATCGCTTCTTATCATCGGCATATCAAGCGAGTCACAACAAGCGATTTCCCATCAGCGAGAGCTCGCTGGGGAGGTGGGAGAGGATGGTGCCGAATGCGCGTGGTGAGGGCAGCAGCGCTGGTCAGCAGCCACAGCCACGGCTTCCAATTAGAGGTTGACCAATTAATAATCGACCGTGGGGCTTTCCTTTTGCAGCGCCACGAGAGAGTTGATTATTCATCTTTTTCGCGCATCGAGCCTGATCGCACCGACCCGTCGGTGAGGTGAGGAATGTCCGCAAAACACTTTCTACTTCCGAGCCGGTGTGTCGCCGAGCCGAGCCTGGCTTGTCCGGAGCGATTGTTGATTTATGCATTTTGCAATTGTCTGGCACTGCATCTCGCTTGTGTACGGTTCACACTCTCGCACCATAAGGCACGTGCCACGTGCAGGTTAATGAACGGCAAAAGGATGACAGGCGGCAGCGCATCGGATGGGGTACTAATCTGTTCATTTTAGTCACATTCCCGGCCGGAACTTTCTACTACTGCCCCGACTGGCATGTCGGGACCACTGATCACATATTTGTCCAACGATCGGCCATCGTTTATGGTTGATTTATTCATATTTAGTAGCTCCAATCAATCGCCCTCCTCCTTGTCCCGTCACGAAGGAATCAAGTTTATGCTCGGCACACAGCACATGCATTGATTTATGCAAATGGCCGCTTGTGCTGGACCTCGCAATTATTATAATATTGATTGTGCAGCTGTCCTTCAGGAGGTGGACGATTCGAGTCGCATCAGACGATTAATGTAATTTGAAAGCCATTTGACACTTTGTTTATTGCGCTTCACGCGCACAACCTGCTTGTGGATGGTAATGGGCTGAGCTCAAAGTTCAAAGATGGAATTTATGGGTAAAGTATTGACTTCATAGGAGATAAATCAATTTCTCCGTGGCAAATGCTTCAAGACCAGACCAATTCACCGATCATAAGTCCTGAAGTCAGACTCTTCTTGACGATGAGTGCTTTTCAATTCAAGAATAAATGTCTAGTTGGCTGCGAAAAAATCGATATTCAATGCTGACTTGAATCTAAACAAAACCAAGGAACCTAACATTCGAATCGATTTTTTAAAGTTCAACCGTCGAAGAGTCACTTTCTACAACAAATACCGCGATCCACGATCAATCATGGAAACTGTGGACACTTGTCTAGTACATAGCCTGCAATCAAATCCTATTAGCCATCACCATCTATTAAAATGAATTGTTAATTTCTGCTCCCCAGTAAATAACCCCAGTACCCTTCCCTGGAACAACCGATTCCATTGTCATTTCTCTTCATTTTTTATCAAAGAAAACCAATAAACCGCTGACGCTCGAGCTAGAGAACCCCTCGGCGCCCCCCATCAGAACAAAACCGAAAGTCCAAAGCCGGAGAAACGCGCGCCACGGCTCTCACCATCACCATCGCATCTTCTAATTAAAGACAATTAATTTAATCTTTTGCCGACTTCACGCCCCCGAGGAAAACTCAAGCTCAAAACCACCTACAATCCGAATCACTGCTGCTGCTGCTGTTCCTATCGCCCGACTTGTCATTAGCCGTCGGAAAATGGCCATGCCCGCCCGGCCCGGGATTGTCGACCTTCACCTTCCTCGATTCTGCACGAGAATCGGCCCGAGCCCGGCGTGGTTGGGTGGCAGGCAACGACGCAAACTCTCATCCCACACCATCCCACGCCCCACGCCAACGGAAAGCGAAACTGAAGATGCTTTACTGCAGCAGCAGCAGCAGCAGCAGCCGCCGCAGGCACCACAGAGGCCCCCACAGACAATGGGCTGAAAATTGGAGATTAAAATAAATGAAAGTTTTCCACTGCCCCCCTAGTTTTCCTCTTCCACTCCTCCCGGGTTGATGGGAAACTTGAGATCCACCGCACTTTTCCGCCGGATCGCCTCGAGGTCTGCGCTTTTCGGTGGCCGCTCGGTGGTTGGAGTGGAAAAAAGTGCATCTTTTGTTGGCGCTGCGGTGTTGTCGCGTGCAACCTCGCGCAGAGAGCCCACGAAACGGAACTAACCGCATCTTTTTCTTCCTCCTCCATTATTTCTTCGTAGCTGGGCGAAGAAGCTGCTCTGCCGGCGGCCAAGAGTCTTGCGTCGTGAAAGGTCGAAACCGCAACGTCACGAGACGGTCTCGGCGTCGGTGTCGTCGCTGCTGTGGCCGTTCTCGTGTGTTCGTGCTACAATAATGCCCAAGCGTGGTCCAAGTATCATGAAAGCCGGCGAAAGTTCGGCAGTTCGGCAGTACGGGTGGCCCCTTGGCGTGTGAAAGTGTATGCCACGATCGCCGCGGATGAAGTTGTCCGTGATTTGTTTTGTTCCGGCGAGTGTCGTGGTGTGCGTATGTAGCGATACCCTTGGCCTTCCAGAGAGCTCGTCCACCGATGCCGCGGAGCGCCCGAAATTGATTATTCATCGCCGCGACATTCGCCGATTGACCCGGTCCCGGATGCTGATGCCGGCTGGTGATGGTGACCGTGCCAAACATGGATGAATCCATTACCCTATCTATCTCCTGAACCCATCTCTCTTTCTCTCTCGCGCGCTTGTGGAATTCAGCAGCGCGGGAAGCGAAAGTGATCGAATCCATCCCCGATTCCATTTCGCTTCCTGCCAGTCCACTTCTGGTTGACATTTCGCAACGATTCCGGGTGACAGACTCCCCGTCTCGGCAACGCGGTGCTCCCCTGCTTGTCTCTGTGGCTGTGCCCGTCGATGATCTCTCCGCGGGCCGCGGTGAAATTTGGGTTAATGGGTGTTGATTCATTTTCAAAACACCACCATTGCCATCGGCCTACGCACGCACCGCTATCGGAATGTTGGAATTGAAATCGATCGTGAGCCTCGACCACCGACCGCTCTAGGGACGGCCGGAATGGGCCCGAAATCCCCACCGGAGGAGTTGCTTTCGTTTCTTGTGTGCGCTTCTCGTTGTGCACCGAAGAGAAGAATTGTTTTAGGGGAAAATGGTCGTTTTCCGGGCGTTGTTGAATAGAAAACGAAGCCGCCGCGGGCGGGTGTGGACACTATGGTTCGTGGTGGAGAAATTAAGCGGAAATCCGCGCCTCTGTCAAGTGTCACAACGCCGCACAACGAGTGCTTTTGCTGCGTTGCGATGTTCCAGAGTGTTATCTCGAGGACAATAACAATAAGAGGCCGCCCACTCGCAAAGGAGTGGTCGTTCTCGAGGTGCACTTTTTGCTAAATGATGTCATTGAGTGAGGGCGCAAGCCTCAACTGTAGTTGCCGGATGCCGGATGCGGTGAAAGTTTCCGTATTGTCCATTATTTATGCCATCGTTTACGGTGTTGGCGTGATCATATGACGCACCAGGACCGAATGAGTAATATCCCCATTGAACGCTTAATCTGTTTTGATGGATGCCGTACCGAGGGCTTTCGTTTTTGTGGTCGATCGTACATCCGTGATTCCCTTTCGCACTTGCTGAGGAGGATTGTTGGGTCTTTGAGAAGCATTTCCGGGATTGGATGGTGCCACGGATGAAAGTAGTAATTAACATGGAATTACAAAAGAGAACCAGGAGCTTGTACAAGGATAAGCTGAAGGAAACGAAGTACTTGTTGATTTCTCGATCCAGGAGACACTTTAGATCAGTGAGGACCTTCCTGAGGTCTTTTGACGTTGTTCGCCCGGTTCATGGCATGATAAAACATGGGAAATTTCTGTACAATTCCACAAATTAAGTCAATATTTGTGGCTAACTATGATCATAAAAGTTTATCATTGGCCGAATCGCATTTCTAGCTGTCTGAAATACTTCTAATAATGATTCTCGTTTTACTACATTAAGAGCTCTTAAAAAGTTTTCAACATAAAAGAACCTTGGTGCCCAAAGTCGAATATGATGCTGAATATGTCGCAGAAAACATGCAGAACATGAGTTGCGGGTAATTCCATATTTTTTCCAGCATTCTGGAGCAATGAACTGGTCTTCGCACAGGAAAACTAACTGCTACAACGAAAGAAAAGTCACAATTAAATTGAAAAACCGATATTGTCCACGAATATTGTAGATTGAACTTTGGCCATCAATAAAACAAAATTAGAAAACATCAATCTCTGGTTTTAGGACCCACCTATGACAATATTGGAGAAGCTGCTACATCTCAGCGCACAATAGAAGAAGCGAAATTCAAATCGAAAATGCATTCTCAAACAGCTCCAGCATATCTGTTATCACTCTCTCTTTCTCTCTCTCTCTCTCTCTCTCCCCTCGAGCCAGAGCCGTCGATGAGGCATTCCACAGTGGGCACGTAACTTTCTACCAAGATTCCTTCTTTTTATCTTCCGATTCCAACACGCACTAGCCCGCCGCGGTTCACATCTCACCAGCCACTGATGGACGGATCGATAATTGATTTAACGCATTCCTCATCGAACGAAGCTGCTTGCCATTTGCTGGCGCCGGCCAGAATTTAACCCAACAAAAAACAAAAAGGGAAACCAACTAATCGTTCTGCAGAAAGTGGCGGCAACAAAAAACACCAACCAACTGGCCCAAAACAAACCGCCACTAGATCAAAACGAATCCCTACACGACGGGTTAATGTGTCTCGCACGAGGTTTTAGCCACAGCTGGCGCTGGACCTTGCAGCCCTTCCAGTAGTAGTAACAGCACATATACAGACACAAAGTGTCGGTAAACCCGTTCCCAGTCGTCGTTGTGACCTACATACGTCTGTGGTCGCACTTCCTTGGCGCGAGAGTCCAGCGCCACGCCACGCCACGCCACGCCACTCGCGGTAGCCTTGCTGCTCCCGAGCGTGACGCATATCCGTTACCGGATGCGCAAACCGTATCCCGGGAATCGCTCACGCTTGGTCAGCGGTCCGTCAACGAAATATGCGGCCCCAAAACAACCGCCACACCTGGAACAGTGCTCCAGAGTGCTCTTACTGTTTTTTTTCTGTAATTACCGCACGGTGGCCAGTGTGATAAGCTTCTTTAGCATAACGCACACATACGCAGAGTTCCGGAAGGATGTGTCTAACGGAAGTTCATCATCTTTGGCACATTATGCACACGAGTCGGTGCGCACCAGTCGGCTGTCTACGGTGTATGTGCATATATTTATTATTAATCATTCGATTGGAATGAGGAGAAAGTGCCATCGGAGACGGCGCAGACAGAGAAGAAGAAGCTCAACGCTCGCACAAGCGACGAACCCGCGCAAACGAGCAACGAGAACTGGAGAACGAAGCGAATGTGAGTGAGTGAGTGAGTGAGCGTGTCTGTGAGCATCCTCGCTCCTCGCAGGTCCGGTAGTGGACACCACTTGCTGTCCAGGGCGGTCGAAAAGCTACCATATGCTATCGAGCCAGCCAGCCAGCCAGCGAGCCAGCCGAGTGACCGAGAAAGTGGTCGAGAGTATGACGCGAAGAGAAGGCCCCCGTGCGCCGGACACGACAGGTGAGAGGGCCAACGACACAGCGACGACGTCATGTTGGACGGCCATTTCGGTGTGTAACCTACATTCCGGCCATCCATTTCCGAGGGACGCTCGATCATATGTCCGTTTTGACGAAGCTTTTTTTCGGCGGTTCTTTCTCACACTTGGCAAACACGCGAAACAGTGGCACAGTTCCGGGACTCACCTGTGCACGTTTGACCCGCGATGTGATCCTTTTCTACGGTGCTCGGATTCGGATCGTTACCGTCACTTCCGTGAGTGATGGCCCGATCTGCTCGATCCTTACTCGCTTGACACTTGCTGGACACACTTGCTGGTAACGTTATTACGGGCTGTTGTATGTTGAAATGATCTCTCTCTCTCTCTCCCTCTTCTTAATCACTGCACACGCTTCACGCAAAGTGCCCAGTGGGCACGGCGAAAGATTTCTCACACCTTTAGCACTCGATCCTCTCGATCCTCTCGATCACCATCCAGCATTTCCTGTCACAAAAACGAGGCCAGGCGCGCCCACACTCGTCTCCTGGATTTTCTTTTTTTTTGGGGGGGATCACCTCAATCACCAACCGCAGTGTGCAGTGCGCCGAAATCACCCAGATATTGTTTCACCGTGCACCGTCGTACATATCGTGGACAGCAAACAAGGAAGCGGAACCCACTCGGCCCACTTCTCGGCCACGCTCGCGGACACCAGAGCCTGAGGGAAACCTACAGCGAACGCGGGGGCACGTGTAACGATCACCAAACCGCTGTTCAAACCGCCGGCACAACTTGGAGTTGATCTCTCGAATTTCTTCCTCGAACGTGACCACACCGAACGGTGGATCATCAACGAATGAAGCGCCGTCGGCCCGGGGGCCAGTCGCCCAAAACTTTCTATTCCGTTTGATCTCTTTTACTTACGGATCCGCAACCCCTTCCTTTCTTTCATCGTTCACAACACGCCTGGCGGACGCATTAAGACGCGGCAACTTCGCTAGATGGTTTCGGATGGTTCGAATGTTGGGGCGCGAGATCGAGAGAGATCCAGAGAGATAGATCGGGAAGAATAAAGAGAGAGCGAGAGTGATCGCGAAAGAGAGAGAGAGTGCGTGAGCTTTGACTCATCTTGCGCGATCTACTCGCTGCGGTTCAATCCGTTTTTGGTGAAAGCATGCGCGCCAGCTGGAAGCTTCGTGAACGCGCGATCGCGCGCATGAGCTTTCAGCTTATGCTGCGCGTAACGCTTCTAGGCACTCACTTAGTGATCGCGAGCGAACCGTTGGCGTTACGCTAACGCTAGTAGTTTACTAGGATCCAAAAGGTGGGAAAATGTGGTCCAACTCTGGGAGACTAAAGAAAAGAGAAATACCAAGAAGAAATGAAGAATGCATGAGGAGTAAAGTAGCTTTTTGTTATAGTAAATCTGTACAAAATGAGAGTATCTAAAGACGTAAATAATTTTCATTAAGAAGACACTCAGATACTTAAATTATTTTAAAGGAATTCAAAACTGTGACCTGTGAAAGGTCACCATAAAATAATAATAAAAGGTGATGTGCAACGAGCATCTCTGTTTCCTAAACACAGGAGGAGCGACGGAAAAAATGAGTCATCATGATCGTCTTCATGGCGTTGCCCCATTAATCCACCAGAAAAAAACGAAAGAAAACTCATACTCCGAAATGCAGTTAATGTTTTCACTAAATTTTTATTTTAACATTTTGCTTCGATTCTGCCCCGATTTGACACAATTTGCAACATGAGTTTGCCTATTTCTGAGGAACAACATATCGAATACTTTGTCCTACCCATTCAATGCAGCAATTGCATTTTGTTGTCACTTGTTTTGTTCAGTTATACGGTTCAAACCCCTATAAATATTTCACTACTTTTGCTGGTGGCCTACGGCACCATCCTCTGTTTATGTGTATGTGTTTTGCGTTGTCTCGACAAATGTTTTGTAAGATGGAAGTTGAATTTTCTTGTTTTAATTGTGTGTTCAGGTGTACTGCTGCTGTTTCGCTTGACGTATTAACGTCCCCCACCGCCTTCCGTACTATCTTGGCCACGTCCAAGTGTTTAATAATTGTTTAATTGTTTGTCTCTTTTATCGCCCCAAATTTCGACACGTCACACCGAATAATCCAAATGGTACACGATCGTATTCAAATATATATATTTTTATTTTGTAAATGTATATGTATATATGTACTCGTATGTACACTTCTTCCATCATCAGGCCAGAAGATGTTCTACATCCGATCGTTTCATCTTACGAAACTGTCTTCTTCCGCGTCCAATAATATGTTTCCATTCTACCCCATTCCCTTCTCGTAATATATTCCCCTCTCGTCTTAATACAGCTTTCGCGCGATATTAAAGTTTAGCTCCACCATGCCTGGCACACAAACTCACACACGCACACACACATACACGGGCACTCTCACGCACACACACAGTTATAACCCCCTTTGAGGTGGTCAACATGATCAGGTTCAGGAGAGAAAACTTTACAAACGCTAAACATAATCGCCGCTTTTGAAGGGAGCGCTCTCCTGATAGGATGTCCTAATAACAACGTCGTTTTGTCCTTGAGTGTGCCTGTGGCGCTAGAGAAATGAAACGTCCTATTCTCTTGTACTAAGCGGCTTTGCTATACGCCATATTGCTAAGTGATTTGAATGGATCCGCGTGTAGGGAGAGGTGATTGGAAGAAAAATCGAAACAATCGCTACTATGCGCTCCTTCTTTTGTTGCTGTCTCGTGACCAGATTAGTGTCTTTGACACAAAGCCACCGACTTTCGACAGGGACGAAACAATCAAACTCCTGTTGCTGCTGCTGCTGCTGCTAAAAATAGCTCGCTAATACTTGTGAGTGTATTGTGTATATTTAGCTTTATGTTTTTATATTGATATAGGTATCTATGTAGGTAAGAAGAAGACGTTTGTGACGTTTAAAATTAGAACTTGGTAATTTGGCATACAACAATACCCGCGATCGTGGTGATGATGTGTGTATTCGTGTGTGCGTGTATCTGTTTGAGTGGAGAACTGGAAGTCTAGGGACTGTTATGCTGCCAGCTACTCCAAGGATATAAGTGGACGATTCTCTCTATTTACAAGCATCAAGTACTAGCAGCGTATCTTCTTTTGCATGTACGTATATCCGCCACTAGGCTAAATCCTTTCCAATTTCAATGTCTAGTTTATTAGCTAGTGCTTCTTCTGTTTCTAATGACGCCATCTGTGTGGAGGGGATCGTGGGGAGTTGGAGTGAGTTGAGCGGAGGTGATCTTAATTTGCGAAGAAGGAAAAGGAAAATAAATAATCTCAAATTCAGTGAACCCGTGTGCCGGCCCAGTAGGCCAAGGCGGGCAGACGGTGCCTCTGCCACTGGGTATTTCACAACACGGTTGCATGCACTGGCTAGTGTGTGCCTGGGCCAGGATTGGCCGGCAAGTTTAAACTAACTTAAAAACTACTAAACAGCTACAACTACTACTACTACTACGGCGGTCACAGAATTGCGTAAACGTATATTCGCTAAACTAATGTATTGCAAACATGCCCATATCTTTGTTACTTAATACATTTACGGAGAACGTAAGGTACGGAAACTACTCCGGTTAGTTGGAAGGAGGTACGTAAAAGGTGACTGTCAGGAACCACGCGGTGAACGCGGTGGCGCTAGTTGATTAGTACACAGTGTGATTGTCGCCCGGATCCGGGACAACCTATGAAACAGCATAACTTAACACATGTCCTCAAATGTTTTTGGAAGAAGTTTGTGATGATTACCGGGACTGGTGTGGTTATTAGTGTGGAAGCATTCAAATGGTAGACAAGAAAGAAGGAGAAAGTGGATCGGTAGTTTCTCTCTAATCCCCGCCAAGGGCCTGTTGTAGATCTCGTCATTATTTTTGGCATTAATTGTTCTACGCAGCCTACTGCATCGCAATCGGTTGCACTTGTGTGTTGTATTGCATCTTCGCCATCGTCCCCTCTCTCGCCCCCCACTCCCCTCACTCACTGCCAAATGTGTATGTAATTTATATGAAATATTAGTATTCTTTTAAAAAATGGACGTCAAAAAGGTGTACGAATTGATTTGCCATGATTTTGGCGCCACAGATGCATAGAGCTTAATTCGCAACCGGTGGATGGATTAATTGTTTGTTCGATGAATACTCCGTCCTCTCTGCGATCTTCATCGTCCTTATTCCTTCGAAACAGGAGACACCACTTTGTCACATGTCGAAATTTTCAAAAAGAAATGATTATTTACACATTAAACGGTTTATTACGGTTCATCCGGAAGATACTTTGCTGCCGTTGTTCAAACTCGTCACCACCGGTTAATCATTTACTCACACTCTCGCTAAGCCCCTTTTTTGGCCGGCAAAATTACGCGGCGGACAGCCGCCCAGAAACACTAAGGCGCTCCGCGAATGAGCAAGTGGACTATGTGTTTTTTTTTCTCTCGGGTACGCGACCGCGACCAACAATATTTGACTAACCGGGTTTTTGGGAGTATATTTGTGGCTAACACG
>NC_064877.1:14237500-14295000 GCF_943734665.1 Anopheles aquasalis
AAGTGCTTAAACACGTGTTTCGGGTGTTCCGCGTTTTCGCTTCTCAAGGAGTTTCGCTTCCCGTTGTTGAGCTTTGAAAAGAGCCGAAGTTGGTGGGAGGGGAAGTCGGTGTGTTCTAGAATGTGTTCATTGATACACAGCGAGCCGGAGAAGCGAGCTGATGATTAGGATGATTGAGAAATTACGATTCTCCGGCGGAGCGATCATCGTGCCCCTTTTTGGCGGGAAAAGAATTCCGGTGGATGCTGCCCCTCAATTATGCATCGGAACGGTATCGAGACCCCGAAAACGAAGGATTTCTCATCCGTAAGCCCTCCACAACAAGATTGGGCCGCCTGGTAATCAACGCAAAGCATTTTTTTTTTCATTTAAACATAACATTTTCAAACCTCACAAACCGGGCTAAAATTATGAAGCGAGTTAACAACAGATAGCGCCCCGAAATTCGAACCTCGATGCATCTCGAACCCTCGTCTAGAGAGAGAGAATGGGATGGGGGTTGATTGGTCAGTTGCATACATTAGCGTCATTATTAGGGCAATCGAAGGAGCCAGGAGGGACGCGCTTTCGAGGGTCGAGGGTGCAGCAGCATGCAGCACGCTTCCAATACTCCTGTGCTTTCTCCTGTGCACACATACCACCCACATCCTCTACCCATTCCATCGACGGGAGGGAGAGTTTCGGTCAGGACGGTTCAGTTCGGTTCGGTTCGAATGTGGTTTCGATGGCTTCGATGTAGCCTTGGTGTGGCCTACATTTCGTGGAGTCGAGTTGCTGCTGCTGCTGTGGGCGCCCGGCCCCAAGAGATGGAAATAATTGTGTGCGAGCAGCGGAGTGCATTTGGCCGGCATCGGCATGCCGGCTCTCCAGCTAATGCACCACCGACCACCACCACCACCACCACCACAACTGGGCATCAATAATCGGGAACACACCGTCAGTGAGCACAAACACAGACACGGGCGGATTGGATTGGAATGAAGGGTGGTGCTGCTTGTGGCGAGATCGAACACATGCCGGGATGTGGATCACGCTAAGTATGTCGACCATGATAGCTTCCAGAACCAGTGGTACCAGTGTGCGAGAGTGTGTCTCCTTGGTATAGCGATCCAGCCATCGATCGACAGTGCGACGACAAAGTACAGGATAACTCATCCTCAGCCGGCCAAGTGGCCACGTGTTACCCGCTCTTCATGCTGTAATTGCAACGCACCAACCGAAGAAGCACCGAGGGGGTTCCATCGAGGGCGGCATCACCGGTTCATTACGGGCTGTGGCCACTCAGTACTTCCGCACGGGCCTCAAGGGACGAGAAAGAAAGAGAGCGAGAGCTCGATTCGTTCAAACCTGTTTTAGCTCACTATCGCCAGCCGGTGTTGCGTCGATTAGCCATCAATGTTCCTTGTCTTGTAACACTTCTACCGGAGGTCGGATCATCCGCCGTCTATTGCGCGCGCCCAAGCACGCTTGCGGGGCGTTATATCGGTTCGGTGGCACCAGCTTTGCATCATTATGCGAAACGCATTGATCGGGTGTTTTCCCCCCGATCGACGATGGCCCGGGTGTGTAATCGATACCGAGCATAATCGAACCTGGGAGTCAGCTTTTGAAGAGCGCTTCGACGCGATCGCTACTGGTTTGTCAGGGCTTGGCCGAGCGGGGGCTCCGGTCTGTCGATCGACGACGATCCAGCACATCACTCTTCACTGCACTGGGCACTGGCTGGCTGCCTGTTGGTGTGTTATGATCAGCCACCGCCATGCACCTCGCCTCGAGAAGAGTAGTAGTCGCCTGACGTAATGACAGGAACCTCCAGGTACAGGATGGTGTGTTGTGTATGTGTGTTAAGCCGTAGTTAGACATCGTTTTTCCTCATTTATCATTGCGTAGGAAATGTACAGAGAGCCGGGTATGCTAGCTCAGTTGCTAACGAGTGTAAAGTGCGGACTGGTTCGCTACTTATTATCAAGCCGAGAGATAGAGAGAGCACTCCAGGGACCAGAGACCCGGGGGGGTAAGGAGTAGGCAGACGAGATGCATCTGGTACCCCCGTCCGATGGTTTGATTCAGGAACACGTTACTCAGTGTGTGGCACTCTCGGCAGTGCAGTGGCAGCACCACTATCATTAGGCGTGATTGGCGAAGCTGTTTATTGAGTTTCATTTGCAACACCCAACAACAGACACGTGCCTCATCGGTTTTTTTTTTCTGGGATTAGCGAAGAGAGCTTTTTTCTTTCCTTTGCATTTTCCACTGATACCCTTTTCGCTCATCAGCAAGAACAGGTCGACTTCAATTCAATACACTGTGTAATTATGGACTGCGATTGATAAAATATTGGTCCTTTTTGTATTTCCTACATTTCTTCAGGTGACTTCAGAATTTTGCTAACTTGAGTTTGGAAGAAACCGCTTTAAAATTTCAGATACACTCATTTATGAACAAGGCGCTCGTTGTTTCAGTGGCTTTGCTTAGATTTATTTCCAAAAATATGATAAAATTGTTTGTTGAGTGTAACAAAATATGTTAAAAATTGCAAAAAAAAAATCAATAAAACACGTCAGAGAGGCTTCAAGAAATTCAATCAAGAAATACTCCTTAAAGGGGCAACAAAAGAAAAATAGAGCAATATCTTGATCAAATATTCATATTTCAGTTTCTACTACTGTAAAGCTTATTTGAAGCTTATTTAATGCAGTGTGTAATTATCAGCAGTTCGCAGAAGTTAATACGATAAGATTTTTTGCACAAACAAAAACGCGATAGCAAAACCTCTCGACAAGAACTCTTGTCTACAGAGATGCTTCAGATGCTATCAGAGGTACTTGATCATTAATGGGTAACCTCGTTCCCAAACACAAGTTCCACACCAAGCGTACAAGGTGGTCCTGTTTATTGTTTTTTGTGTAAAAAAAATCGAGTCAAACCGATCGAGACAATCATCAAGTTTTATGTCCGTTTTCAGTTACATGATGACTCTCCCTCCGCGAACATTTTTCACGGCCCATGGTTCCGGTCGACAGCACACCCCTCCCCAAGGTGTGCGCCTCCACCATAATCATCATCAACAACAGCGTAGTGCGTTGCCGATTGCCGGATTATAGGATGGAGAGGCCGGCCAACATATCCCCAGCGCAAATGAGTTCCTTGGCTGGCCACGCATTCGGGAAAAAGCTCGATTTCAGCGGTTGAATCGATTGGTTCCCGCTTGCCTCCATTCCAACCGGATTTGGACCCTCTCCCCTCTGGAGGTTACCCCTTGAACGAGCCTCAAGCTGCTGCTTAAAACTTTAAGTTTCCAATTCCGTAACGAACCACATTTTATTCATCTCTCGATCGATAATTGATTTATTACATCGAAAGCTCGGGCGGTTCGGTGTAAGCCGAGAGTGACCGCGATCCACGCAGAATAGAACCGCGGTAAATGCGGACCCTGGGCCAAGCAACCAACCAACCGGTGAGCATAACCAGCCACGGTTAAGGAATTACTCGTCAAGAGGGAGCGCGTCTCTCCTCTTGAAGCGACACGAAATACGCCGTTGCACAATCGATTGGAATCGATTGCGGTGAAAGCCTCGAAGCAGAGGCTTTAATAGCCTCCCGCGGTCACCTCTCCTTTGCTCCCTTGCTGCTGCTGCTGGACATGTGCCGCTTGATTAAATGATTTAATCACGCCGGACAAACGGAGCAACGGCGAAGCACTCGAGAGGGGGTGAGATGGTGGTGGTCGCGCTCATAAATCTCATAATTTCGAAGCAAAAGTGTCACTTATCGCCCGTTCCGTTAGTCCCTAGACAACACGCGAAGTGAAGCGATAGAGAGAAGATAGAGCGTGTCGTAAGTTCCCTTGAAGATCTTCCGAAAACTCGACGACTCGGTGCGACACGCGTTCGAGAAGAGGATGAGAGTCAATTCAAACTAACGCTCTGCGGTGATCGTCGTAATGACGTCCTTAATCCTGTGCCTCAAGTGCCACAGCCACACAGCCGCACAGACAGAAATGAGGTGCTTACGAGCGGGCAACTGTACACGTGAAAGCGGAAATGGGCCCTGGAGGGCCGTTAGTCCGCTAGTCCCGTCCCACCGGCGGCGGCCCACACCGAAGTCAAGTGCCATCATCTCTCGTGTGCCCTACATTGCCCCTACCAGAGACCAGGTTGTCGGTAATTTGCTCTCGGCGCAATCGGCCTCACGATGATCATTTGGTCATTTGGAACCTTTATTGGTCGCTCGGACGACGACGACGACGACGGATCGGCAATGATTTATGGCTCTCTTGTGTAGAACAGCATTTCGACTCCAATCGGCTATCGGAGGATCGCCCGATCGTTCGATCGATCCGCAGTTACTACGCTTCTCATTTCGTACCGTTCAATAATTGGAAGCCACACCGTAAATGGTGCACGCTACACTTTATGCGCGATGTGTGTATTACCGCTCGCCGCACCGTCATCTTCCCACTTTCTTCTTCTGCACACCGCGCACGACGATCATTTTGCGACGTTGAAGGCGCGAAATTTATTGCGGATTATGGCCAAGGATGGCGCCACACACGCAGGCTGGCTCGAGCAGCGGTGACAACGAAGACGCATTGCGAAGGAGGGGAACGCAATACGCAACGCGCTTGGCTTGGGGTCAATTAGTCGCTTGGGATCGTGCGATCACCCATTGGTTGACCTTTTTTCAGTGAGCGAGACGAGCATCACAAGCCCTGTTGCTCCAAATTGAGGCCGCGGCCGCCACTGGACGTACTTGAGGCGTGTGTCCATTTTGGGAATGACGAGCGGTACGCAACGGTTGATCACTGGTGCTGCTGGGTTCGATGATGTCGGTTGACAGCTTTGGACATTCGATTCATGGTGGTGCGGAATGTAGGTGCGTTGGATGTATATTGATTGACCTGCCAGAGCCAAACTGATCACCGATTATTTGTAAAGAGTGTAATAGAGAAGCGGCACTACTGGAAGGCAGTAGTGACCATAAGTTGAAAATGGCCTTATGGCTACGGTTATTATGTTCCTTGTATGACCTAAAGCCCACACTTCATAGAAGGCAATTCAGTTGCAGCTATCAGAAGCGCGGAATGTGGATTTAAAATTCTCTTAGAACAACCTGCCGGGGCATTTTGAAGCGAAATAGACTAAATCATCAATATCTGGAAACCAACACATCGACTTGTGTTAATCATTCAAGACTGTAGTGGAATTTGATGATAAAATTGTGTTGTTTCAGTTGAGATCCATAATCACGAAAAGCCATCTACTGTGCAATAAGTCGTAAGTTCTCAGATCTGTCTTCAAAGATTTCAGAACTCTCAAGATCAACGTGCCGCAGATTTACAAAGTTCAAGCGCATAACGAAGCAATTGATCTCCACGAGTTCGTGTTCTTGACCTCGCCGCGAGAAGGATCTGGATGCACATGTTATGCAGCGTAGTTTGTTGATCGGTTGCAAATGATTTTCAGAGTCAGAGTTTGTTGTTTGCCGTTTTGTTGCAGAGTTGTTTGTTTGTCAGAAGTTTAAAAAAAAAAAGAAAAATATTTCATAACAATATCTTTTCGAATACATTAGTCGGCCGAACCAATGTTCAAAATCAAAATGCGAAAAAATATAATTAAATCACGAGATATCATAAGTTTCACGGCAAAAAAAATCAATCTGTAGTTTCAAACTGTATTTGTTTAGATTCCATCGAGGCGCTTGAAGTGAACGAAAGTTGGAACAAACATTGACTTTTCAATTTGTTTACCTAAATTATAAAAAATCATTAGGTAAAGAGTTAGATTCTGCTTTAGCTAGCGATGAGAGTAAATACTCTTATTTTGCTACAGACAACCAAAGCTGTTGATCTGTTATCATGCTTCATAAAGCATCAATCGTTACTCACGATGAACGTCGTACATGATGTTTACACGGTTGCAAGTGGGTTGATACCAAACGGTATCTAAACGCTGCGAGAGGCCGTATGTTGACCCATGTTTAGCTAAACCTACGCCACCAACCATACGCTTATGTAGTTGCTTTCTAGTCGCGATCACCGACCACAAAGCTCATTAGGAACATGGTATGTTTTCGCATTTCACCTTCACTACCGGCCACGCAAAAATTAGTATTCCTTGCCTGCCGGCAGCTCTTCTGGCATCATCTGCATTTGCTTCGCTGCTGCTGCTGCTGCTGCATACACAATCGCTAAATGGCCATTCACTGTCTCCTGCGTGTCTCGAATTGCGTTCGAGTGCTATTCGTATGTCGCCCAATTTTTACCCTTCACCGGAGCCTTTGGTAGCATGATTTACACTAAATCGACATCCGTCCACACGGCATCCACACGCAAAATAATGCGTTCACTGCGCGGCGGCACCACCACCACCAACGCGGTGGCGGATTTTGCACAAAATCGAAAACCTCGGAAACACACGCATTGTGCCGGAAGTCTGCTCGGAAGCTGCTTGTTGTTTCGCTTCCCGTAGCACCTGCTCGAATCGGAACACTATCCGCAGCCAATGTTGTTCCCAGGCACCCAGGAGAGTGCATTCCACATTCCCATTAATCTCGTGCGCGCTCCGAATCTGACCACATTTTATGACCGGACTACTGAGATGCGCTGCGGATGCCAACGGGGCCAAGAGTTACGCAAGCGGAGTGGTTGTGTCCCAGGGCCCCAGGCTATGCTGCTACCAAAAAGTGGCCGCATGTCTCATGCGCTTTCCACCAAATTCTTCGCTTACACTCCTCGCGACCATTTATTGATGGAGCCATAAAGAGCGTAAGCTTCCGGCTTCGGTCAGTCCCGGGTGGGTTGATGCGAGCGACAAAGTAACGCGCAGCACCTCCTTCTCCTCGTCCTCTCTCGGTTGCACTACTAGCTGCTCTGCTGGTTGGTTTTTCGAATGAAGAAAGTCCAGTTGGCCAGACCAGTCCATCCGGAGAATGATCGAGGAAGGGTGGCGCGGCGAGAGACGATCTTTAAACATTTTATTCATTTTTTGGCGGTGGAGAAGGAACGGAGTGGAGGTGGGTCCGATTAAATAAATCATTGAATTGTGGCATGATTATTACGGCGACTGCAACATGCCATGCCTTCGGTCTTACCTCCCCGGGGCCTCAGGAGCCTCACGAGACAACATCGCTGCCGTTTCGATGCTTTCCATTAAGAGCTTCGTAAGAGGGTTGTGCCCGCGCTCACCACTGACACTTGCACTGGCACTGGCACTGGATGAAAATAATGGTGAAAGTGAAGCAAAAGTCGTGAATTGGATGGCCACGCCATCCGCCCTGGCCAATCACTTTGTTTGTTTTTTTTTTCGTTTCTTGGTTCACTGTTTTGCGCCAGCGAATTAATACGTTTTGCGGCAATAATTTGGGGAAACGCCAGGACGTTCCACACGCAAACAGAAGTGCGTTTTATGTAAAAACCTGTCTTTAGGTGGCCAATCCCTAGTCCTGGCTGGGTGTTTTGCTCCTGCTAATTATCTCCCCAAGGGAAAAGAGGAAAATTGATTTCTAAAACAAATTCTCTATAATCGCGAGCTCCGTCCTACACGCCTTCGTGCTACTATAATATGGCCTACCTCGTTGCCGCTGGCGCTAGCGACGCATAGCCGGCGTCGTCACCAGGCAGGTTAAAAATAGTCAAACCACCTGAATCGGTTCCGCTATTTTCGGATCGGCATCGGCAAAATACAAAAACAAAATTCAAAAACAACACAGCAAAAAAAACGCGTCTCCCCAAAATACATTCTAAAAACAGACCGGTGCGTGCGTCCGGAGAAGGTAAGGTGTGAACGCCGTCCAATTGAAATATGAATATGAACTGATTGAGACAAACATCCCAAAAATGTGGAGGTCCTTCTCATTCGCTTCCTTTCCGTTTCTCGTTCCGATGATTCGAAGCAATGTTTTGCCTTTGGCGGACGGAGATAAACACGTCGTCGTGCCGCCGAAATAGACACCATCGTGTTTTTTTTTTTGGGGTAGCGAAAGATTTTTACGATCCAATAATTAATACAAACGGTTCATCCCATCGGTTTTGCCACATAGTCGAAAGTGGCGGCGGTACTGTGGATGACAAATGGTCACAATGAATGAAGAAAACGCGTTCGATCGCCTGGCGCATGGTTTGGCAACCGCAAAAAAAAAACCGGTGGAGGACGACCAAGAAGGGCCGTGTACTGACCTTTCTAGAGGAGGTGCGAAGGCTGAGCGCCAACACCCACCATGGGCACCGAGGCGAAATTGTCTTGCATCGCACCCAGTTAGCAGCAGCAGCGGCAGCAGCGCCCACGCGTGCAGTAACCTTCATCAAGTTCAAAGACCCACGCCCAGCCCAGCGAGAGAGGGTGGTTTTGTTGGGATGGTTGCACCAGGGCGTTTCTCAGACTTTTAGCGCAATGCGTCCCCTTCTCTTCCTCGCTCTCTCGCACGCCCTCTCGCTTCAGAAGGTGCACCATCCAATTATGTGCACCACTCTTCAACTGTAGCATAAACACAGGTCCGTTCGCCAAGGTGCTGATGGTAGTAGTCGTAGGAGCAACAACAAACAGCGAAAAAGGGTGAACCCTTCGGCAGCATAAAACGTGATCATTAGCGAGACCACGGCGTCGATCAGCACGATGCGTAATCGCATTCGCATGCGTAAGTTAAGGCCTTTCTCGATCTCTTTAGCGCGCTCTGGTCGAGTGTTCGTTCTGTAAAGCTGGTCTTAAGCGAGCACGTTGAAGTTTTAAGAGAAGATCGCTGTTGGCTAGCTTGCTAATAAGATTAGCAGCTCACGCGCAAGGTAATTGCGATCACTGAGAAGCAAACGAAGAAGAAGTAAGACACTGAGAATCAAAATCAAGCTGTCAAAGGTCTTATAAGTGGATTGTATTCAAATGAACACAATAGACGTAGTTAAACATGATTAAAAGCATAATAAAAGGCATAGAAAATACAGTAAAACACAAGTTAACGAACAGCAAAACAGATCTAAAAATAGTTTTAAATCATAAGAAAAAGAAAGAAGCATCATTAGTTGCGTTGCGATCGATACAACCAAAACCAGAGAGCCAAAACGGGCGAACTTCCGAGCAGAAGACCTCGGCCTCAGCATCAGCGACGTACCAACGACCTTGCCACAGCAAGCCCCCCCCCCCCCCGCACACACATACACAGCCACCCATTTATAGCCTATTGGCGAAACAATTCAATCTGCCGGTGCGCGGGTTGCGAGAGCGCCGGTGCGCGAAGGAGAAAGGTGAAAAGTGCGAACCCATCAAAGGGGGTTGATGGCAAAACGAGGGGTGGTGAAGAGGGGCTGAAGAGGGGATGGTGCTCGAGTGCTCGACTTTCACTCTCGTTTTCACGCCACGAACGCCACGAGACACTCGCGTCGCAGGGACCCCCCATCATCGTGATCATCTCCATCCAAACATACCAAGCACCTCCCCAAAAGCGTGCGCCTCCATCACACATACAGACGCCCTATGGGCGATGACCGGTACGGGGAGGAGGGATCACCGATCGTCGTCGCTTTAAAGCTGTTCCATCTCTACGCTCCTCCGGAGAGTCATCGGTGGCACATCTTGGTGCTTGTTTGTATGTGTGCATAGCTTATGATGTTGTTGTTGTTGTTGTGGGTCGGAACACTTGCCGGTGGCCATCGTGTTTCTCCTCGGTGAGAGACTTTGGAAACGATTTGCAATATTTATGCTCGATGCGATCGCTCCCTCGCCGGCAACAACAACAACGAAAGGAAATCGCGATGGAAAAACGACCACCACCGGCCATCGGCAGTTCGTTGCCGGGCCCGGACCCGGACCCCGGGGGGGCACAACGAAACGAAACAAGGAGCAGCAAACACTGGAAACACTAAAAATTGAAATGAAAAACGCAAACAAGGCGCGGGTGAGCACCCACCAAACCAGACCAGACCAGAGAGCAACAAAACAAACACTAGACACACGGTGCGAGGTGAGGATGTGGGAGCAACATTTGCATACGACCGACCCGGCCGATACCGCAGGTAAACAACCCCCGGAGCAAGCCACAGAGAGCATCAGAGAGCACCTATGTTGCTGCTGGCAGTGCTGCTCATTAAACATTAAAGATTGCAATTAAATAAATAAAACAAAAGACGTCGGTCGGTCGTGAATGTGAACGGGGAGTAGAGTTCGAGTTCGAGAGCGGAACTTCCGGCTCCGAGAGTCAAGCTTTGGATAAATGATTGGCTCGAACCAGGCAGCGGTTGCAATGGAAAGCAAAGCAAAGCGCACGGAATGATAAATTTATCATCTTCGTACGCTAAACTACTCAAAGTGATTTCTGTTATCGAATAAGCTACTCCCTTCCAGCACCACTCCTGAGCGTTCTCTCTTCATCCACGCCACGAAGGTCGAGCAAAAACCGAAACGATCGCAGCAGCAAGCGAACGATGAAACGGAGCAATAAAGTAGAAGGAGAAAAGCTCCATCGAAGCAGGCGTTGTTGGCGTCTTTCCGTCAAACGAACCACCCCCTGCTTTAAAGGGAGCATAACCTCGCACCGCGGTGGAGCGCAATGTGGCCACGAATCCAATGCGGGGGGGGGGGGGGGGGGGGGGGCGGCCACTGACCCTTGAACTTCTTCCCAAGGGTTGAGCATACTCCCTTCATCCTCCACATGTTCGTTTCGATCGTATTTGCGCGGGGGAATGGTGTTGAGTGCTGCTAGTGGTCGAGCATAAATAGAGCTGCTGCTAAATGAACATGCTTTCCCCAAACATTTGCTTAGTGTGTTCGTACGATTTGTTTCTCTCTACTCGCGCAGACAATTGTATGTTGATCGGCCAATGGCTGTGCCGTGAACGTAGATCCATCGGACGTACTCAGAGGATCACATACAAGCGGGGCCAGGCCAATGCCAGGCGGATACGCTTGTACGCAGACACTCTCTACTAATGCCATCGGTTTGCTGGGAACCGTTAACAGCTAGTTAGCTCTTCAATCAATCCACCCCATTGGATTACACCCTCCGTACAAGGAACATCCCTTAACTTCCGGTGAAAATGCACCACCGGAAAAAAGGACACACAAAACACACACCTCTTACTGACATCAGCGCTACAAGGCGTGCTGCTCGCTTGAATGAGCATAATTACGAAAGTAGCCGGGGTCCAGACGACGCGATGGATGGTCTGGTGCAAAACACACCCCCGTCTAGACGCCTGTTTGCTATCGCCGGGTGGGGCGTCTATCTGCCTCCTTTTTTTGTTACATTTCCCTGGACCAACACGTCGGGCTCATCGCGTCTACACCGGGCACGAAAGCCAATCCAAACTAGATCCTCGCCCCCGCGATCAAGGAACTTTCTTCGAACATGATGGTGGTGGTGTTCGCCCTACAATCGATAGAATGGGTAATAGCTTTTAAAATCAATTACACCTCCTCCAGCCGCACCCAGGACATCGGCTACTGCGCTACGAGTAGCTTCTTCGATGTCTATGTCGCAACAACCCCGTATCGTAGTAAGCTGTCAAATGAACGAAGGCGGAATCCGCCACTGAATTGTGAATGAAATGGCCATCCACCGGCTGCCACAACCACACTTACCTGAGGATGTTGGGATGCGACAGTTTGTTTAGCAGCTGTACCTCGCGGAGCATGTTCGGTCGGTTGGCGCGCCGTTGATTCATCTTCAGCACCATTACGTCACCGGTCGTCCGATGTGTCACCTGTTGCGAACCAAGCGAACGAAAAGAAAACGAAGAACGTTGCTCATTAGTACGGTAGTATGGCCCTTCCATCTGTTGTAGAAGTTGAGAAGCTGACACAAGCTGACGTGTCTCCGCGTCGTTCGTTCCGTACGTTTGGTGAGCCGGTAATTAGTCCACATTAACCCCCGGAGCTGGGTAAATACCCGTGCCATCGCGGAGAGCCGGTGTTGTTCTACGAGAGAGGTGCACGATTGTCCGCGGAGTGCGCACTAATTTGGTTCAATTTCTTGCGCCATGGTCCATCACAACGTGCGTCAGCTTCAAGATGACGCCTGGACCGGAGAGGCAGACACTCAGTCAATCCGTTTGACGCAGCGTGGCCTACTTGTTCTTTGTAATGTGTAGTCTAGCGAATCATTTGTGTATCCAAGTGATTGGAAAATAAACAAAAAAAAACATATCCTTCCCTAAATGGACCTCTTCGTCCGTGGTTTGCGTCTGAATGAATGTGACTTGTCGTTTTTTGGGAGAAAAAAAAAACAATTTAATTTCAAGCACACAAAAAAGGGGAACAACGAATTGATGCATATTCTTGACAAGGTCGCGAAAGCTGCGTAGCCACATTACCGCTATCGGAACTAGCGAACTCCGGTTTGCGGATTGCAGAAAATGAAGCAGATTACCCGCAAACCTTATCCGCAAACTGCGCTTGTTTGTTTGCATGGAATAGACACAAGCGTACTGGCGAAACTGCGCGAAACTGCGGCCTGTAAAGAAAGAAGGCCAATCGGCCACACTAATTACCTGGCGAGAAGCCGCACTTCGTACCACTTCATTCGATAAGATAACAGCAGCAGCAGCAGCAGCAAGCGTCTTGCGGCGAGTCACGGTGAGTGTGATACAAGTACTTGAATCGAGTAAAAAAAAACATGCAAGTGGACCCCTGCATCCATCTTCTCCAACTAAATTATACCTTTTCCGTTTTATAAGGGGAAAAAACCCCTGGAAAACCATCAGACAATTATCTAGGGAACTGTGCTTCGAGAGTGACACTAGCTCATCAGGTGTCCGGAGGAAAAGGGGACCTTGAAGAAGATTAATACCGCAAACATAAAGGCTGGTTACCGAAAAGGGTTGCAGCAGCAAAGCGGACGTGATCGCAACGGTTCCGATCGTCACTAGAGCACCAGGCGGTGCAGTTCAGTCGCTAAAACACAAACACACATCGGCGGTGCGCAATCTCGCCAGGTGCGCAATTAAAGCTCATTAGCGAGGCGCGACAAATTAATTTATCTTGCCATCGAACGTCAAACACGACCAGATAAGCAAAGAACGGCGCACAGCACGTGGCCCAGGGGGATGCAATGTGCATGTGCGCACATGCTCTTGCTGTTTACTTGAACAGACCATAAACTCCGCGATCAGTGTGCCCAGAATTGCACCATTTTTTTATCAGCAAACGAATTCCCCGTTACCGTCAAATTGCACCTCCTTTGCACAGCTTTGGGGCGAGATAAGTCAGTGCGCGACAGGAACGGCTTCTGCGCTTCTCCTGGAAGATGTGATCTGCTGTATGCACTTCGTGGGTCTCGCAAGGAAGGAAAAAAAGCCCGCGCGCCAGCTTGGGCTCGTGTTGGAAGACTTGGAGGTGAAAGTCCGTCCGTCCATCCGTCGTCCGAAGCGTGTCGAGATCGCTCGCAAGGCAAGTGTCGCTCTGCTTAGCGCTCGTGATGTTGGTTGGCGTGATGTCACGCTGGCGTGAACCACACACGACTGTGGGCGATTCGGCGATAAGAAAGTGCACCATAAATTCCTCGATTTGGGACACCGTCACTCCGCCCCGAGGTGGCCGAGTTAGTTGGGGGCCGAGGCGCCAAGAGATGAGGGGAGCCCACATTGGGGCTCTAATTGCCTCCATTAAAAGTGAAGACGAAACCATTTAACAAACCGCACAAAACCGTTACGCACCTTGAGCTTACGGCTTCTAATCTTGATCACAACATGTGCTTTTTGCATAATGGATATCGAGAAGCCGGGGGGCCCCCCGGTGTGTATAAATGTCGCATAAATCTGAGCTGAGCTGCTGCTGCTGTTGGTGGTATTTATAGGAAATTGCGAGCGCGCGTCCGCAAATGGTGGCTCTAATGGGTTTGAAATCCAGCCGTGACCATGTGTCACACAACACTAGATTTCGACCAGAGGGCGCTCACGCACCTCTCACGCACCAATCTCGCAGAGATGAAGACGCGATCATCAACACCATCAGCAGCAACAGGTGAGCACAATACTCTACACTACGCGGAGCCTCCTCTTACTTTATTAAAAAGAAAGCTTTTCGGTGGTTGGACTGTGCACATGCTGTGTGTGCATGATGGGGCGCATAAATTATGCGCCAGCGGTGGGCACACGCGTAGCGCGAAGAAAGCGATCCCCCCTTTCCACTAGGCGCGGCTAGGCCGTGATTTCGACGATGATGAACGACGACGACGACGGCGACGATGACGACGAGGATGATCGGACTTTAAGCTTCGGCCAGCGCTCGCACGCGCACACCACAAGAAGCACGCTTGATGAGGGGATTAGAGATTGAAAGATGTTTGCTGATAAAACGGCGGCGGCTGCAGTGGCATCCGAGGCGTGCGCTCGCGCGCGCATCATCATCTTCGTGGCCGATCAAATTGGGCGAGAGTTGCTGATAGTAACGCTCCGGCGTCCGATGGCCACGGAAAAGCATGGCCATCCGGAGGTTTTGGCCCGTTTTTCGGTGGAAGGTGAAAACGGGGAGCCTCCTCTTCAGCGGGGTTCGTACGCTAAATGGAACAGAGAGTGAAGTTCATACACCTCGCACCCCGAGGCAGACAGGAGAAGAAGAAGCAGCAGCAGCAGCAGCAGCAGCTCATCATCTCCGGGGATCGCTTGGTCAATGCGAATCTGGCAGCCAGCTTGCCTTTTAAACCGAGGCGTTTGTGCATCATTAGACTTATGTATAAGAGTTAGCGATCGCTTTAATTCGATTTCCTTTCGATAATTTATCATAATCACTTGATAATAGAAATAAACATACGGCTCGTCCGTCCTTATATATGTTAAAAAAAAAAAAAAAAAAAAAAACTTGATAATAGAACTACTAAACGTGACAGCAACAGCCTAAATATTCGTTGCATTTGGAGTTTGCATCATAATACTGTTCCTTCATCCTACAAGCAAGTGCTACAAGCAAAAGCAAACAAAAATAACGAAGAACTGCTCGCCATAATCTATGATATATTATTGCTCACTAAGCATCTCAAATTATTTTAAATGGGTTTATCTTATAAAATATCATTTAAATTTGTGAATTGATTCATTTTTCAATTATTCCTTTTGATTAAAAGATTATGAAATGAAAAAGTAGCTGAAAATAACGTTATAAAACCAAGACATCGATCGTAATGCTTGATCTTTAACTGTTTAAGGATACTATTTGCAGGAGGACCTCACCGTGACCGAGCAAAACAAGCCATAAGAATAGCCGACGACTATCTCACAGCTTACTTTGGTCCATTAGGCAAACTTGAAGAGCAGTAATGGATCCAAATATTGCTGACGACGATAGAATAGAATTTTTAAGACCATGCTATTCGCTCCTCGATCAGTAGTCAAAAAAAGTAGACAATTCATCTTCCACGAGGCCACTAAGTAAGCTACGCAGATCCGTATCTACTGTAAAACACACTCTACAACAACGGCCATCAATACGCACGCCACAGATTGTCAACAGGAAGCGTCCTGATTGGAGCCACCAATCCACCATCATGCGTGCGCTAATGGGCGCGAACCCATTTACACCCTTGGATCGAATGACAAAGCCATCCCCCTTCGGTGGTCACCCCGCCCCCGGGGGGCACACCTGCTGACCAGCTAAATATCCATTTCCGCCCAACTGATCACCGAGAACCACGCGGAAAGGGGGGGGGGGCAGTGCAGCACGCACGAACGCGGCCGCTATTGACAGGAAGGAAAGGGCGCAACCTGATCCATTGCTTGTGGTCCAATCAATCAACCTCAGGTTCCGGCGGCGGCGGCCACGGCGGGTTCGCGTGTCGCATGTAAGCGAAATCCCAAATATCCGGCCAACCGATCGACCGGATTCCATTCCGGTTCCTTCGGAGCGCATTTATGCAGTCACGTGGTGGGGGGGGCGTGCACAGAGAGGCCAACGCCCCCATCCGAACGGAACGAAAGAATCGATTAATTATTGTCGAAAATTTAATTAACGATCGCGCGCAAGTAAAAGGCCCTTCCCTGACCACCAGTCACCTTCTGGGGTGGTTCCGGGGGATGAAAGTGGTTCTCCTGCTCCCCATACCACACACCCTACCGGAGAGTACACCGGTGTAACCGCCGACCCATTAGAGGGTTGCGAAACAATAGATAACACTTTCGAAATGTCTTTCCAGTGTCGAGATGAAAGAGAGAGAGAAAGAGGGAAAGAGATTGCGGCATCTCTGAGAGTGTGACCGATCGGATCTTGTGCGATCTCCACATGACAGGTTCCATGACGGAGACAGAGAGAGAAAGAGAGAGAGAGATCCCGGTGGCCGAACCGAACACAATTCATCCCAAAACAAAATCCGTTCAAAAAACGGACGAAAAAAAAAACAAAGCATAAATGAAATGAAAGTGTAGCAGCAGCAACAGCAGCGCATTCACCGAAAATGATCAAGCGATCAAAAGCGACCGATCCGCTCCTTCTGTCCTCTGTCACTCGCCACGTTCCTTTCCCTCCAAAAACCGAATCGCAAATTCGATTGATCACGGGACACTTTCGATTTCGTTTTCGTGATTTCATGTTGTGACACACCGGCATCACCACTTCTTTTTCCCCCTTTGGCCATTTCCAATCGTTCCTTCCGCCGGCGCCGCTGCCGCTGCCGCCATTAGCCCCTCCGTTGATTTGCCAAATGGCGTGCGCGCGCGTGCCACGAAAGGGCGGGGAATGGGATCAGGAAGCGAGCGCAGGGCACAGGAAGTGCGCGCGCAGTGACGCCGCCATGCACGGGAAGGAAACACGAAAATTTTGAAGTTCCTCCGGTGGCCCAAGGCGCCGACACTCACGCTAATTGGTCGCATAATTTGCGCCGTTGGATCGTGCGCGCTGGTCTGCTGTGACGGAATTTGGAATTGGCCAAAATGGCAAACAAGGGGGGGGGGTCTCCCCAACTGAGATGCTATTCCTGCTGCTTCCTGGTAATGGTCGTTGCGCCATTGGCAACCGCGGCACGGGAAATGGGATTGTCGTGACAGAAATCCCCCTTTTGGTAGAAAGGGATGCTGGTAGAAAGGGGGAGAGTTGCGTGCACCCCACGACGACGATGGCGACGCCAAGTGCCACGTGCATCACGAATGCGAGAAACCTTCGCTGCAGGTTCCGACCACCACCACGACGATGATGGTGATGATGATGATGTGAAATCATGCTAATAAGCGATCCCCCCGCTGCAATCAACTAATCATAAATTGTTAGCCGGCACACGGAGCAGCCGGTGGGCGCTGCTACAGGGCGGCCTCCACCCACCTTGGTGCCGATTTTCTCAACCCGATAAGAAGAAGGGAGCGGGGGGCGTTTTACAATCCTCATTCGATATCTCGCTAGGTTAACAGGCTGACTGACTGAGTGGAAAAAAAAGTAAGCAATGAAGTCGATCGATTGCGCAAATTTCGAACAAGGTCCAACCCACGACTACGACCACGCATAGATAAGGTTCACGACCGGTGATTTCTCAATCAAATGCACACTCTCGCACGCACTCCAATCATCATTTACGTATGGGAGGATCATTAGATGGATCCTATACCTCACTGGCAACAACAACAACATTCACGTGGGGTGAATGATGAAACCAAATTGGGCGAAATGTCATTTTGAATTAATTAATCACATCCACAGCAAAAAGTGGCATCTTCATCAATTCCAGAAGGTCCAAGCGGTGGCGCATCAAACGCTACACCATCACCCATTATATTTTTCATCGATTTCTCTCTCGCGCCCATCGCTCATCACTAATAATGCCATCAAAAAGTTGTATTTTTCTTTCTCCTTTTGGTGGTATTGATCCATCCCCGTTTCGTTTGTTGATCGTTTTTTTGTTTATTAAAACTTCGATCATCAGCTAGCCACCACAGCCCCAACAAATCCTCCCCTAGAAGGCAGCAACAGAGGATTTTTGGACCACAAACCCGCTGTTTGCTTGTGAAACACGCGCGGTGCCATGTAAGCTAAGGATGAGTGCTCTAAATGGTACGACGCTGTTGTTGTTTATTGCCCCTGTGAAACGTCTCAATAAAACAAGCTTAAGTGTTTTCACCTCCTGTCCTGCAGTGTTCCGAAGCAGAAAATCGAGACCAGGCATATTCCAGCAGAGGATTAATCAGACGCTTTCGAATGACATAATGATCTGGTCGGTTATCGAGTCTAGAGTGTGTATTGTGAAACAATATGGCCGTGATGGTTAACAAAAATGCCAGAAATGCTAGATTAGACGCGAATTGTGATGCCGATACTCGATTCTGCGAATTTTCCGCAATTAGAGAGGTTTCTGGACTAATCCCCACAGTTTTGTCCACAAAAAAATTGTTTATTAATCAACTGTTACTATATTTCCTAGGACTTTGAACCTTTGAAAAGCATATTGGTCAAATTCGTCGAGGTAATCATTTTAAAAGCACTTAACCAACAATAAATCCTCTCTAGGTACTGCTCTCGGTACTGACATAATCGCCACATTCCCATTCTTTCACCATCATCTAAAGCGCTACCAATTGAGGCATCTGCCGAGGTACATCATCGCACTAGCGACTGCACCCCGGAGACTGTCAGCATAACATATCAATAAAGATGCCTTTCGCTTCACCCAGCGCGTACCCAATATAATAATCCCCCATAAATCCCCCGGCGCGCGCATCTCTACTGGCGCACACTGCATATCTCGGCTGCTGCACTTTTCCATCGAATCCGGAACGGATCTGCAGCGGATCGCACACCGCACGGTATGTGGTGGCCGGTGACTTAATCGTGAAATTGAACACTTACCAAACATCTCCATAAAACTTGATTGTTCCCTAACATGACACTGGGCCCGCCGCACTGCGCGTCAATCCAGCGCCAGCAGACAACGAATGCGCACGGATTGAGCAATAGAAATGTACTCCCCCTTGGATGGTGTACCGGTCCCGTCCTGATGATTGCGGTCATAATTCTTCCCGTGGCCACAAAAACCACACTCTAGGCGGCACCCACTACACACCACGATGACGTCAATGGTGGCAGCGTTTTGCCAGAGTGCCAGCGCCGGATACCTGGAATACCGGAATTCCCGGTGGTTCCGGAGCCTGCAACGGGGGCACATTTTGGTTGCGCAACCAATTGAACGATCGATCGTCAATTGTCTTGTGTGGCGTCTCTATACTGCACTTTATAACAGACTAATTAAGCATCGATATCTGGGGTCTGGTGACGGCGTGGTGGTCTGACATCAGCAGCACCTCGCGTGTCCTCGCTCCGGCGCGACCTCACCACCACACAATCTAGGTCATGAGTGATCGCGACGACGATGGCGGAGCGCCCGATTCGAACGCACCTCTCTCGTCGGCATAAAACTCGGCCTCGCTTGCGCACGCAACAAGAGAGGAATGCACACACGTCGGATCGATTGATCTTGCTAGAGGCGGCTCTGCGCAGCTTCTGCTGCGCTGATGCACCACATCTCTTCCTTTCTCTTTCTTATGACGTGTGCATCATCACCAAACGGCGGCAGCGCATCTCGCACAACAATCGCGCCCGTCTATTCATCGCTTTTTGTTCAAATTCGATCGCCAAGAGGATCGCTACAGAGGGAGGCTGGGGGGGAAGATCGTGTTTGGAAGGCTAACGAAGGCGCCAGATCACAAACAACGTCCACCGGGAGTCCACCAGCCAAGCGAGCGATCAGATCAGATCGCGACGCGACGATCAGCGGCAACTTTGACGCGCAAACCGGTGGCGCCTGGCGACTGTCGGCGGATCGGATTCGATCCGATCGGTCACCCACCGCGAGTTATGCAATGCGCGACAAACGACAGCCAGCTGTTACAGTTCCCCCCCCCCCCCCCCCCCCCCCAGTCTGGTAGATGACGGCAGCAGCAGCAGCTGGGGATGCTTCTTGCGTTCTTGCAGCTCATTTCCTTCACACGATGATGGTTCGTTTGCGGCCACGTCCATCATCGAGCTGATCGCCGCCGCTTGGACTCACCAGCACCACCCTCCAGCCAGGTGGAGTAAATATAGAAAATATCTTCTGCTTCTCCGTCCGTCACGCCATGGGATCCAGAAGCTTCCCTTAAGATCTGTGTCCGTCTTCACCTTCCGATTCCGATGGCAGCAGGGCAAGTGCGTGGGATTTTGTGGGTGACCAAATTCCGCACCCGCCCCGGGAAAACATTATTTATGTAAACCACCCCTTCCTCTCACTCTGTGCGCTCTCGCACAGTTGGTGCGCGCTCCAGTTTGCACCAGTCCCGCCCCGAAACCGGAGAAAAGTCCAATTTGCGGCTCGTTTTCGGGCGTCTTACTCTCTCGATTTTTCCTGCGGCGAAAAATGGCGACCATTGCCCATGGAAAGTCCTCCCAGATGCTGGTGATGCTCCAGTGATGGAGTCACGTCATGCCGATGGTTCGCGGCATCCAAGCATGCTATCCGCGGCGAGCGAGCGAACGAGCGAGTGAGCGCCCAACTGAGAGCTGATGAGGTGGTAGTGGGTCACTGTGTCGATGTGGTTGATGTTGCATTTTGATTCGCTGGCACTGGCGCTGGCGCTGGCACTGGCACTGGCGAGGCAACCACACCACACACAAACACACACGCATACCGGACACGAACGCACACTACTTTCTCTCGGCCCAGGGCCCGGTGTGTTGTGGCCACCGGTGGAATGTGGGAAAGAATGCCAAAGAGCAGCAGCAGCGTGCGCGGAAACTGGTGGAAAATCCCCCGGCTCCGAGCAGCTACGGTTCGCTGGTTGCGTAAGTTTATGCAACGGGAACGCGACACGATGCTGCGACTGGCCGTCGGTCGATGGTGGCCGCCAAAAATACGAAAAACCAATTTTCTCCCCGTGGAGCAGCGCCTTCAACTATTTGTGGGATTTTCACCGAAGCATCAGCACCTCACGTGTCTTGCGTGTGTGCTTGAGTGTGTGTGTTGCCATAACAACGCGGGAGATTCCTGGTGTTGCTCTAGTTTTCCACCGAATTGTAACGTTGGCTTCTGGTGCTGCTGCCGATGCTACCGATGCTGACACCATTTTGTGACACACCTTCATCACCACCAACAAACACCCCCCGGAATCGTTTGCCACTCGGGGGGAAGAGACAATCAGCTTCCCATTAGCCGGCTTACGGCCACAGCATGGCGCGAGCATAGCGCGAACGGGATGAAGATGTCACCCTTTTGTCGCCGTGGCCGTCGCTGCTTCAAGAGAAATGTAATTACCGCGTAAGGTACCGTAATGTACACACAAACACACACTCGTAACGCTAGTTAAAAGGGTAAAAGAAAAGTCACGGGACATCGGACAAAAAAACACTCGAAATCTTTAGTTCGGGCGAGCTGAGCTGCTGCTGGTTGTTTGTTCTTGCCGACACACCAATGTTGACTTGGATCAACATCACGGAGGTAGTAGGCTATGGTTGAAAAAAAAAGACATAAATAAACACCGGACCACGGCATCGAAGCCACCGGGTATGGCAGCATAAATAGCATAAGAGACGGCCAATGATGAAGTGAACCATCAACCACCAGCTGGCTAGCGGATCGGTCAACATCACTCCGAGCGATGCACCTTACGAAAAGCATGAGCATAAAACACACAACCCGGCTTTACTTTCACGGAGATGAATAATCGGACTTTCCGGACCTCGCACCATTTTCTAACGGACCCCCGATTAGTCTCTTCCCGATTTCTGTCACGCTAATTTCATTCCCTACGCGCGTTTTATTTTTAACAAAAATCCATCCAAAAACCGCACCCGAAACCTGCCACGTAACCAGCTCTAAGACCGGGGCGAACGTGTGCATCTCGAGATCGCACCAAGATCTTCCACGACTCCCGGGAGTTCAATCCGTGTCCGAGATCGCGCCGAGACGGAAGGAAACGAAACGGATGTAATGATGCTGCTCGGGGTGCCATTACGATGATGATGATGATCGTTTGTGTCGTTTGTTAAGTGCCGCGCAAAGGAGGAGGCACTGCCACAGAATGGCAGTCAATTCCAGGAGAACCATAAAGCGCATATCACGTCGCGCCCGCCGCCAGAACGAATGATCATCCTCTGGTCTCTTTGTGTGTTTGATGGGTGGACGGATCCGGGGGTGGGTGGGTTCGGTGCCGTATCGTTGACGACTGCAGCTGCTTGTTGGTGGATGTTATTGACCTGAAATCTTCCATCCATGGGAATCTAGGGAATGACGTTGACAGTTTTCTCATCTCCGGGTGCCGCTGATTTACCGTTGATTGCAGTGCATCGCATCAGATAATTGAATTGTACGTTTCATACGACTGTGCACGATGCAAGCGATAAGCAGTTCACTCGCACTTCACGCATCTTATCCGCTACATTGTGCCAGTATGCTACAAAAAACATACTTATGAACTAAATAAATATCTAGAAAGAGAAAGAGAGGGCCAAATTATCGTTAAACGGCATCAGCCGGGGGCCAAGAGGTTTGATTGATTTGACTTTCGAATCAACCGTATTTGCAGCCATAACGAGCATTAAATTATCAACTGATTGCTATAATCACATCCCTCACACCCCCGGGGCGGGGAGCGAGGACTAGAGAGCATATTTCCAGTCTCCGCTGGTTGGCGGGAACCACGCACAAGCAAACACAAATTAACATTCCAGTGCCCCACTCACATGCCGCTCTCTCGCTCTCTACTTCGAAGGATGAAGTAATTCTGCAAGACACACCCGTTTTCTATGCTGCTGTTGCTGCTGCTGCTATGTGTCACAGACAACCGCCACCACCACCGACAACGACATCAAGGCCTAGATCACCTTAGGTATCCGATTGCGTCGACATGATTCGCGCGCACTGCGCCAGTATCGCCCTGCATCGTTCCTCGTACCGTAACCGCTGCAGGCGGCCGGCCTTCAACACTCTGTGGCCCTATTATCGGAAGCGAAACTGGTTCCTTTACCAGACGAAAGACCGTGCCTTGCAGCAGCCAACATCATCAGCATCATCTTGGGGCAACCATGGCATACATCGGCCCCAAAGCGCTACAGAACGGTCCTGCTCTGCGTGCATCTTGGAGGATCTTGTTCCGAGATGATGTTGTTGGTCTTGAGTCTAGTCTTGGTCTGCACCGTTTATGGCGATGGCAGTAGTTTCATAATCGCTCAACCATCGCGCGCGCCTCGGAAGTTGCTGACGATGACATGGACGTCAAAACTGGAGCTGCGCATTCCTTGATTGGACTCAAACCCTTTCAGCACCACCAGCTGGTTAGAGTGTGTCGTCGTCTCCCCGGAGGGAATGATTGAATGGACAAGAGGCACGCTGGTGGGGTGCGCGCTGACATATCAGTTCCCACGGTTCCAAGGGCGACGTGACGTCATCGTGACGTTCGCGTTAACACGCATTGTGGAAGTGGACACCACAGAATGTGCGCTTCTCCAATTGAGACTCTCTAAACGAGTGCAAACTGGCCAACGGAGCGTGTTATCAAACGGGACCAATCCCCCTTGTTCGACCACATTTGGAGCAGGGGACGGACCCCTGCGTTGCGCATGAATGGGCATTATTTCATTAAAGAATCGGATGTGACAGGAAAAAGAAGGGGGAACCGAACTCAGCCCGTAGCATGATTCAGCGTGATTTGTCGCGAATCCATCCATCCACTCACCGTTGAAGTTCGCGGAAGACTTTTGACCACCATTCCGACGATCGCGACTCTTGCAGACATCGACTCGGCGCAGCGCGTCGCTGCGGTTAATTCGTGCAAAATGGATGATGATGCGGCATGCCAATCTGTGCGCAACGCTTGCGCTGCGTCATTTCCCCCCGCCTTTAAAGTAATTGCCAGCAGGCGGCGCCCGGAAATGACGATTGGAAGGATGTACTAGAAGGCTACTAGGAGTGATAGTGATCTGGGCCCATAGGATCGCGCGCCTGAAGGGGCCAACCAAAGTGCAATGGACGCCGGTGTGTGCGCCTTTGGTTAGCAACATCGCAAAACCCTGCTTGGCTGGTTGGTTGGAAAATTGGCAAACCGCGGGCAGATGGCGAAGGGGGACCGTTACTCGGTCAGCGGCTGGTCCACCACCACAACCACGCTGGTGTGCACCGCAGTCAGGCCAGGGCGAAAATGATGAGCCGACAACGACTGATAGCCGCGCGCGTCTGGAAAGTTGTGGTGGAAAATGTGGAGCGAAAAAACAAAAACCCACACTGGGGGGACTTGGGTGGCCAATCCAGGCCGGCGGGTGTTCAAGTGACTGCCACTGACGCCGGTGATGATGATGATGATGATGATGATGAGAAGCACGCACTCCTGGGAGAGTGCACTTGGTGGTGGGCCGGCGCTCGAGCTTCGCGCAAGTGGCCATTTTGGCGTGTTTCATTTTCCAGCATCGTTCGTTATACTTCCCAGCCCGGGCTGCCCCGGCTGAGAACTGCTGCTGCGCGCGTCCAGGGGCATGCTCAAGCTGTGGCTCTCGAAGCAAAGTCCCCTGGCCGGCCGGCTGGCTGGATGTTGAGGGGCGAGGAATAATTTGCAGCATCAGCAATGACGACGCCAGCCCGGTTCGCGGTTCCCAATTTTCTCCACAGACCTCTGGAGGAGCGAAGGTATGGATATTGAACCGGATACCACCCAGACCGACCCGACACCGATGCAGTGCACGATGCCGCTGGTTCTATTTCATTAAGCACGCAGAATTTTTTTCCAAGCATACTCTCCAGATGCATTACATTTGTACTCTGAGTTGCAGCAATATGGAACTAGCTGATAATTTGATTTATTTTATGTTCATGTAATCACTAGAACTTCAGACAACGGGCTAGGAATTATGCTTCAGAGAGATACATATTTTAAAAGAATAAAAATGCTATGATGCTGCTAAATGTAGCTAAGATATTGGACATCTACAAGGAATATGGCTCAACAGTTTGAGAAGCTTCAATTACATAAGTGCACAATGAGAATCTTAGCAACCTATGTGATCCTGTGACTGCTAGATCCTCTCTCTATCTCTCAATTTGCTTTCTAAAAATCTTTCTTGTAACAAGATCAGATTCCTGACAACATTCCCCCACATTAAGCGCCCGAGTGCGATCACCAATCGATCGTAATTGAGCAATGAAATGCACCGTTAGACGACGTGTCGGCTCGTGCACATTCCGAATACTGATCACTTCTAATGTAACTACTCTACTACCTCTAGACGCTTCTGTGCGCATTTTGTGCGCGATGGCAAATAATTTAAAACAAATAAACACTCCAACCTCTCCAAACCAAGCCGTCACCACCATCACACCTGGATGGTTATATTGTTTATTGTTTCAAACGGAACGATCGATGCGGGTGCGGCCGTAGACACACTTGCGTCGAGGGACGGAGTGCGCCTAGAATGGCAAACGGGCGCACGAACCAATTGCCCCGGCTGGCAAATATTTACTCCACAATACTGGGCCACAATGCAATGTGCGAACGATGCGCGCTGGTGTGGCCCACATAAACCGCTTAAGTAAATATTACTGTGACAAGGTACCGAAGAGAGAGAAACGCCTGATACGCCAGCCAGCTCATCACGCGAGTACATTTCTTTGTGCGACGACGATCCGAGCATCTTCTCCGACGACACTCTAATCAATGGAGCATCTTTCTAGCAACGACCTAGTGCGGCTTGTGGTATCTGTCCACCGCAATCCATTACATAAACTGTAGCAAACTCAGCGTACCGAATGGATTGACCGTTTTGGCGGTCACGCTAGTATTTGGTAACATTACCAACCATTACGGCACCCGCGCGCTGCGCCGCTTCGCCTGTGGTCCCACCAACAAAACCCTTCACTGCAAGCTGCGAGTGGTGCACGCGCGTGAAACCATCAGCCAGCTCCAAAAACTGCTAAAACAGAAACGAAATTCGAACACCCGGTGCCTGCCCACCCCCCCGTAAAGCGCCCAGCGGGCGGTAGTTGGTATTGATTGCCTCATTTTCGCCGCTTTTTCCTGATTTTCCGCGAAAAACCTTCCTTTTCTTCTTTCTTTTTCTTGTCTTTTTTGCAAAACAGGTGCAAAACACCCGAAGATACCAAACAAAGACGGAACATGAACGGTTTAACGTCTTACTTACTCGAAACAATCGAATAGGAGGGCGCCTCCATGGAGAGAGAGAGAGAGGCAGAGCGAGCAGCAGTGGCTCCCAAACAAACATTAGAGGAGACCGTGTAATCGGTTAGTCCATCGGCAACCAGTTCCAGCACAGACAGGCAGCAGGCAGCCGGTCTGTTAGGTTGTGTTTGGGGTGGTTCCGCGATTCAGGACGAGCGTGCCGGCGTGGGGCACTCGTAACGCAAAAACTCACCAAACACACCGCGCGCGTTATGTCAATCGAGTGCACGCTGCTGTTGCGCTGCCCTGGCTAATGCCTTGGCGTCTCTCACATTTTCTTTTTCCAGCTTTTCCTTCACCTGCCGGTCACCTTTCTCTATCTCGCTCTCTTCTTTCTCTACCTGTCAAGGAGTTGGCCCGGCGGGGGGAACCAAATCAACCAACGCCGGCGACAGCACGGTGTCCCAGATTGGCACAGATGGCGAATCGCGAAACAGCATGCGCTTCACGAACCGATCGGTGCGCCGCCACTCGAGGAATCGACATCCGAAAGGCTTGTGTACATCTGGCACTAGCCGCCAGTCGACAGCATTTTTGGCCAACACCTCCAGCACACAGACACGCACTCTTTTTATGCCCATGCGGGATATTGTTTCTCCTGGCTTTGCATAACATCTTAATGACTGTTGCACGAGGGCAGCGGCCATGACAGGGCAGGGCAGCCACCAGGCCAGACACAGCACCACAGAAACAGCAGCATAATCGCCACTGGAGCGTATCTTCGTGACTGCTGCGCGCTGTTCCGCCTAAAATGGCAAAGGGAAGGTGGTGGTAATGGTGAATGGAACTAAACGGAGGGTATTAAACGGGTTCGCGAGCAGGAAGTGAATACCGCGCGAAAAACACAATGAAAGCAACGCGACGCGACCCACCACGTGCCACACAGAGTTGCACTCCGGGATGGGGAGTCCCCCCCCCCCCCCCCGCCCAATATTACTACACCACATCATCACCATCTCGAGGTGAATGAACGATGCACAACAGCGCCAATCTTTTTCGCGAACCCCTGCCACAGCAGCATCCATCCTAAAACACTCACCCATGATTGATTGACCAGTCAGTGTGCCAGCCGCCGGACCCGGCAGCCGGTGTCCGGTCTCTTCCATAATATTTTACGACCTGGAATTGCCGATGATGCGAAGAGACAGCCTCTGGTTACATGACAGGCACACCGGGAGTTCGATAGAAGCCCTACTACTCTGCCGGTGGCGTCGTGACCAATCTCACGAAACGATCGATTGGCCTATCGGTTGACCGACACCGCTGTTCCAGCTGGTGCCGGTGCATCAATGATGAGGATTATGTCACACACTAGGGCACACGTCTCCTCTCTTTGGTGTCGTCGGTATGCATCACCGATAGCATCGATCGCGGTGCATCTTCTTCGATCAGATTATCGGCACTCTTTTGTAACGCGATTACAGATTGACGACACACCCCGTGTGGGGCACCTGATTAGTGGGTGTCTGTCTGTGTTGGTCATCGTGGCTCTTCGGGGCTGATTGACTCATTGGATTAAGACCCACAGCCAGCCATCCGGGGGAGATTACGTGTCAGAAACGTTGGCAACGCTTCAAAGCGATTACATTCTTCACGGCAGGAAAGTAGCTTGGAATATTCGGCATTTGGTCAAGATGCCCCGAGTGATCCTTTTCTAAGTAAAGATGGTGCAATAAGAACATACTGCTGCTGCTGCTGCTGCCGCCATTTCGGTGAACATTTCTCACCAGCCAATTTGGGGGCAACGCGAAGGGAAATTTTGTCAAATTCTTGAACCCATTCCAAGCGGCATACTTGCACGACGCTAATCCCACGGCATTAATGGCGATGGCGAAAGGCACTAGGCAAAGGGTGGCGCGGCCTCGTGTGCACAGTGGCTTACCGTCGGTCGTGAGCAATCACCGCAGGTGCACTGCCCAAAGGGACAACACGTTATGGCAATTAATTTCCCTGAGTAAACCGCCCGCCCGTTGGACATATTCGAGGAGGGTGACGGAGATGATGGTTGGTTGCGCTCGTCTTCGTCGTGATCGTGATCAACGATCTCGGTTACTTGGCCGATCAAGCGGCTGTCTTCCGTGATTTTCCATTAAAGCAGATGGGTCAAAAAACGGGTGGCAGGCAGATACCGTTTGACGGTTTGATCCGTGTTCACAGTAATCGATCAGAAAAATTGAGTAATTTATTGGAATTCTAATTTTGAAACAACATTCCTTGGGAAATGCTGTCACCGTAGCGTTTGATTATGGCATAAACATTAACTAGAAGATGGAGCGATAAGAATAACGAGTTGTAAACGCTTTACTGGCCAAGAGAGAGAGATGAGATTTGAATAAAGCGCTAAACAGAAGCGACTCGAGGGCATCCAATTTCGTTTTCCTCTTCTCTCTAGCTCCATGCGACTCTCTGGCGTGCCCGAATACCTTCGATCGATTGTGCAATCGCACCCAATGGCCAATAACGGGCACACACATCGGGGGGCTGTCTATTACGAGACGATCAGCAACCTAATCCCCTCACCCTCCGTTGAGAGGGTTCTGTGCGTGATTCCGCCGTCAACATAACCGCGGTCACAGCGCGCTAGAGACCTCTGCCGCTACCGCCTCTCTGAAGGCAAGAAAGTTATTAGAGGGCGAAAAGGCGGGCGCAACCGAAAGCGTGTGCCGGAGGAGCCGCCACCTTCTTAGCCTGCCGCTCAGCCCAGACTGATGATGATGGTTGAGGAGAGCCCTGCCGCCGGTCCCTGGGTGCTGGTGCCAGTGTTCGCGCATCGTTGAACATTCATTGAGGCGCATCGAGGCCACTCCGCAATGGGCAGCCATACACACGCCATAATCTCCGGTCACTCAATCCACCACCGCCACTACCACGATCACTTCTTGCCAGTTCACCTGGCAGCGGCATTTGGCCACACACAAGCTGCGTGATTAAACGCTAATTGATTATCCGTAGGCCCTCACCGCCGACAGGGGGAAGGGGATGGCCGCCCCCAATTTCCCCGCCATGTGACAGTCACGGGTGAAAGGGAGCATGGCTCCTTCACCGGGCCCAGGGATCCCTTGCACCTGCGGTGCGGACTGGATCGATCCAGGGCATCGGAGCTCCGGGTGGGATGTCCTTTTCGGTCGGTTGCACCCGACGCTGCCGGCGCCGCTGCCGCCAGCAAATTATGTAAACCCCCCGAGGGTGGGAAAGGGATTGGCTTCCTTTCTAATTTTCCTTTTTTTTTCGTGGAAAACCAGCGTTTTCCACCCAAAACAGTAGGCCGTCTAGAGGTAGCGCACGAAGCGATATGAATCAACGGTGGCGCTGGTATGGTACACGTTGCCATAGTTCACTCTAACCTCTCAAAAGTGTCCAGCTTCCACTGGAGCTGTTACAATATTTGTTCATACGGAAAGTGTTCCTGCACGGCAATCAATCAACAAATTGCATAACTCGGTGCAACTCGCGGATCTTCTGCTTTCAATGAGCCCACGGTTTAAGCCGCTCAGCGTTCGTAGGGTTTTAATAAGTATGCTCACTTCCTCCTCGAATGCTTCCCCACGTTGCTCGATGGGAACGTCTTCTCCTTCCCATTACACTGACAGCTCGCACTCGTCGGTCGAGGTGCGTCGAACTTACCTAAAACGAGAAAAGAAGAAAAGAAACCATTAGGACAGATGCTCTAAAAAACCGCAACCGAGCGAGCGCCTGCAACTGAAACTGTATCGGGGGAGCAACAGTGAAACGTTTTCAGGTTTTACGATGCAAACGCTGTGAATGTGCAAACCTTTGCACCTCCTCCTCCTCTTCCCCGTCCTACTGTTACTGCTAATGGTGCTAATGCGTGGGCTGAGTTATGCGGGAAAAATGAAAACAAATTTCTTGGCACCTCTCGAGCGATCATCCACGGCGGCCAACGACAAAGAAGCAGCAGCGCGCGAACATCCCGTGCTCAGGTGAGTCAAAGCAACCGAGATTCGAGGGGTGAACGAATTCGAATTTGCGCATTTTGGCAGCGCCAACTACGAGCTAGTGGGTTGAAAATGGAAATACCATTTTATATTTTTCAAAACAAATAAGCCGGCGATACATGAAGCGTAAACTCAAGCGTAAATATAAAATTAATTTACACTTGAACATGTTTACATGACCGGGTTGAGACGCGTAATCCGAATTACACTGAACTTTAATCGAATTTTGTGAGAAAAATAGAATCTTTTTTCCAAAGAAAAAGATTAAAAACGCTAGTAATGAACACTCACTATTAATGCAAACCACGAACAGGAAATTTAGTGGGGCAAATCGCTTGCAAACAGCGTTTACGCTAGGATTTATGCTCCGTGGACCTATAATCTCTTTTACATCGTGTAAACGGCAAATGTAAACTTTTTGGCATTACATTCTGAGTTTATACGAGAGTTTACGCTTCGTGTATTCCGGCCTATATAAAACGCTTTACAATGCATGTAAAATGGCCCAGCAAGGACATACCCGCCTTTGAATGGGGGCGAAGAAAAGAGTTCCTCCTCCGTACGGACAAAACGAAGCAGCCGCCAGTGACTCATGAAGGTTATTTTTGAAACATTTTCCATTTCCCCTGGGAAAATTGAGCGGCAAAAAAAACGAATGGACAACCAAACAGGGCAAAAAACAAGCACCACATCAAACACGGAATGGATGGACGGCTGACAGGTTGCTTTCCACGGTGGTGCTCTTTGCATCGAACGACCCCAAGGGCCCAGGAGGAGCGCAGCAGCACCGGTTGCCGCAGCTGTCGATGTATGTTAAGCAGCTCGGTGGCAGCAGTACAGAACTGTTCTGTTGCCGTCGGCAAGACATTGAATGACGGCGTACCAATTAATTACCGTCAAATTTGGTCAATCATTCCATCGATCCGTTGGCCACATCATCACATCTGGACCGCGGCGAATGCACATTTCCACAAGTTCCTAGCAGCTATCATCAGTTGCACCGGTGGTACCGGATGTGATTGATTTGAATACTGCACGCGAACTTCACCGAGTACGGCCAGACCGAGATGGTACCGTGAAGTCCCTCTGCCGAGCCCTAACCCAATTAAAGGAGGCTACGACGACTGACATGATGCTTGATACCCCTTTGGCGTGCCTTTGGAGCTTTGGAGTAGCCGTAAATCAGCGCCAGCTAGACCAAGTTCACTTGTAGGACTTCTTCGCCGGCTACCAGCTGGAGGTCACCTTGGACCACATAGGAGTCACCGTCCGGCCGTAACGAATCGCGGAGCGGCAGGGAAATGGAAGGATTTGTCGTCGCGACCGCACGCGACCGGTTGCAGGGAAAAAGTGAAAACGATCCCGTATTGCTTGTCATCCGCATGTCATGTGTAGACGACGCGATCACGTGGTGGTAGTCGTCCATTCCGTCAGCCCGTTCCTAGTCGTCACTGCGTGACTTGACCGTTTTTTGAACGTTAGCATGGAACACAAATGACAAACCATTTATCAGCTTAACCGACACCGAGGAGGGGACCAGGACGTGCCTGTGACCTCAAAAAGTCTCGGAACATCAAAAAGTTAAGAACACGAACATCAAGGCAAACCTTTTCCCCGTTTTCCACCCGGAAGGTGGTCGGTGTCCCGGAAGTGACTCTGCACGCTTATAATGGCTTCCGGAGAGGACGCGTTTTCGGCTGACCACTGGCCAATATGTACACGTCAATGACCGGGCGGGGCCACCTGTGGTGAAGTAATCACGGTTGAGGGGTCCAGATACCCCATTGGACGGCAAGCAGTGCTATCACGCGGGCTGACGGCCGGAAGAATGCAAACATTGGAAACGGGGACGCGCGGTAAAAAACAATGAGAACACAACCCGTCCCACCCGAGAAGCGGGGTGTGAATAAGGGGTGTGTTATGTGCACGCGATGGCACGTGACGCTCCCGGAAATCGTTTAAAACGCACTCCTCAACCTTCCAGCTACACCTTTATGCGAATATTATATTTTGAAACGTGATTTGTGACCCCGTTCGAAGTCCATTCTACATTCTTCTAGAACATTATCTACGGGCCCACTAGAACCGTTGCGCTACTGCGAGTAACAATGCTGCAGCTGTTGCTTCGATGTTTACCGCAGATGTTTACTTGACTTGGAGTCTGTGGTTGAACCTTCCATCGCTTGCTATGAGTGAGCTACTGATTCGTTAATTTAACGACGATTAACTTCTGAACCAACGGTCACGGTCATCACTGTAGTGCGTTCGTTAGTATCGAAGCCGCTAAATGTGATTGCCTTGACAAGGGGGAGGGAAGCCCCCGTTAGGTAGGTCCATAAAAAACAATCAATTCTGATTCTGACGCTTTTAAAGTGTTCACTTCCATAATGGCCACACGCCCGATTCGATCTCGCTTCGGTAGCGGCGGTTCACACACCGGCAGCAATCAGTAATAGATGCGCCATTGTGTTACGCTTTTTTATGTTGTTGCTTCCTTCTGCACTGGAATGTAGTGTAAAAAAGCACTGCCAGTCAGTTCTTTTGTGATGGTGAGGCATTTTTTTAAAGAAAAAAACATTCTGGACCTCAAATTTTACTTTCATCAGTGTACTTAATTTATTATTCCGTTTAAACTTAGCATTATTCTGCTATAGTAGTTTTTTGGAGTAAATAAATCCCTCGAGCATATTCTTGTTTCGTATTTTTAACCATTCGTGAGTGTTGGCAATTTTCCAGATAAATCAATCAGCACCGATCAACAAACCAAAAAATTTGCGTAAAATTTACCAAAAATGCAAAAGAACAGTATGAAGAAATACGCTACGAAACTATGTCTCTAAAACCTGATCAATTTTCTGATAAACATCCCCCCAAAATGATCTCACTGCAACGACCACCAGTGTTACACGAGCCGCTAGCGAGGAAGCAGCGGCCCGAAATCAATATTGCCGTTCACTCAACCGAAACAAGCGACATCGAACGGCATGTTGCCACTCGGTGGTGGATCACCATCATCATCATCATCGATTGTTTGTTGTCGAAACTCTGTGCTCCATGCTCCATACCGAACGGAACACACTCAGGGCAGGGGACACAAACTCGCAGTTCTCGCGCCGTTCTCGAACCGTCCAGGTCCAACCCCACGAGGTGGATCGATTGTACTGCTGTTGTTGTTGTTGTTGTCACTGATGCTGATGGTGTTGTGTAGTGGCACCATCACCACCCCCAGGGAGTGACCACGACACCCCCCCAGTTGCTCATGACATCCGGCGGTTCTGTATAAATAGCCCACGGTGTGATTCGAGGGGTGCTAGAAGGTGGGGGTGTGATGGTTTGGGCCTTGCTATGTATCGATGCACTTTGATGCATCAGCTGCTGCTGCTGCTGCTACTGCTACTGCTATCCCTCTGTTCCGAAATCGCCCATCGCCCTGGCGTTCGTTGGCACCCTGCTGCTGGTCGTGAGCGTGCAAATTGTCGCCCGCTTCATGCGCAATTGCAAGCCACACTTGGGGCCACTTGGGGCACTTACACTTGGACGGCTTGCTTGGGCTGTTGTGAATTTATTGTCAACAAAATGACCGATTGGCCGTTACAATCACAAACAGTGAGCTGAAGCACCAACGGCAACAACAATATCAGGCGCTGGTCGTTGAAATGACGCTCCATTTGGTGGTTCATTTTCATTGTTTGAAGCCAATCTTGGGCGATGTTAGTTCATTGATCCAAATCGAAGCGAAAGGTAGCATGAAATTCAGGTTCGCGTGAGCTGTAATCATGTTTTCCACATTCACCGAAGGGGGGGGTGGTGACAGCGACATCGATCTAATCCGTTACAATCTTCCAAAGCGCAGGTTTCACCAACTCGATAATGGATTATTAATTTAAAAAAATATCTTTCGCCTTTTTAGATAATAATCTACTAATGAGCGGGAACACAAAGGCCACGACGACCACGAAACCGTTGATGCGTGTGGACCGACAAGCGCACAAGCCCCATCATTAGGCCACGAATGAGCAACAACGCGAACGAGTTAAACACGTAAGAGAATTTTGCGCAAACGACTCCAACGACGACCAAACTGCACTCGGAATTGATTAATTATTGGCCAGGGTGCCGATCTGATCCACAAAAAAAACCGCGATAACGGTGGGGATGTGTGATCGTCGTTTGCAACATCTTCTATCTCTGCTGATCCCGCTCGAGGGATGCGTTTCGGCGATTAGAGTGCAACTCATTAGGCCCCCTCAGTCCATTGATTGGATGCCAACATAGTGTGCGCAGCAATCCGTTCATTGCCAATTGCCGTTTGGCTGAGGTGCTGATGTGCGTCGAGAGATGTGATGATCGCGATCGCACGCACTTTCTCGAAACAATCTCGACAGACGGTGGTCGTGATTGCTCTCGCGCGTCTTCGGATTGTTGTTGGCGAATTTATTCGATTTATATGCTTTGGAGTGTGATCGCCCCAGGTCCCACGGGATAAAGCGAGAGTAGAAAGTGTTTGGTGGGGTACACCGATCGCAGCTCCAATATAATTTTTAAGCCATATGTTAGTGATTTGTGTGTTGCTGAATATGCGCGTGGCCAGCACACAAAACAATTGGCGCAATATTGTAATTGGTGCGATCAGAGCATAAGAATTGTGTTAGGTGGAGGTCTCCCAGTTGTTCTCCCATCGGAATTATGCAAAATGTCTTGCTTGAACGCCCTGCAATTGATTTTTTTACAATAAACATTCCATTTTAACCTTGCCGCTATTCGTTTACGAATAATATTTAAAAAAAAAAGTGTAGCAAGATGATCAAAGATTGCAAATGAGGCGAACTGTTACCGATAAGATCACTGCTCACGTCAGCGCAGCGCAGATTTGGAGGGAAATGTGTTTGATCACCTCAATCCATCATCTCATCGAATGAACGTACCTTGATCAATACAAAGACTCCTTCTTCCATGCCTGATCAGGAAGTTACGTCATATCCTCACCGATCAGCCTGTCTGCTATCATTGCAGCAACTCAAAACCTGCTCCAGTTCCCTGAAGAGCACCATCAAGACACACCAGAGGGGACACTTATCGATAATCTTCCGAAAAAGTGCGACCTAATCCGACCTACTTCCGCGAGTCGCAAAGCGCGCGATCACGCAAAGAACCTCGCAACCTCCACAACGCGCACAATCCAATTTACTGCTCTCATTTGGCTGTCATTAGATCCACACCACAGACCATCGAAGGCCCCCATCATATCGCATCGCATACACAGCAGCGAACGGTTCTGCGACTCAACCGACCAACCGACCGACTAACGGTCAGTCAGTGCGCGCACTGTCGGTGGTTTCTGCCGCTTAGTTCCCACCTTTAAACGAGCTCTCTTTATCAAACCGCACACTCAGCTTCTTCTTCTGCTGGCTGCCCAATTCCGCGGCTTCACCACACAATAACAGAGCCGAACGAAGCAAGCACGAGAAGCAGTGAAGGTCAACTAGTTGTGCACAACCACCAACCCCATTCATGACGAGGAATCCCCGCCCCCTCCGCGTTGGAAAGGGAGTTCCCGAGGGAAGAAGATCGATGTTCCATTACCGACCGGCGGCCGACGTTCAATAAATCCTTCTCCGCGATGCTTCTCCCGGTAATTGACGCACCGATGGATGCTCATGATGATGATGATGATGATGGCGATGGTGCCAGTGCCGAAAGAGCTGAAGAGATCACAAAGTATAAAGAGAGAGAGACGCATCTCGATCGCGGCAGAACTAGCTCCAGAGCGAGATCGATCATCAAGAGGTGGAATCGAACGACTGGCCTCATACGCCATCATGACGGTGGCGGGGATTGGAAGCCAAATGAAAATAGTTGTTTATCCCCTCTGCCTGCTCCTGCTCCTTACGGTATATGTTGGATTTTGCTCACTTCAATTACAACCGGCCAATTCCCGAGGAACTGAGAGGAGAGAGGTGCAGAAGAACGGTGGAAACTATTCGCGTTTCACACAACCCCGTGCCTTGTTTCGTTTACTAGGTCAACTGCACTTTTGGCAAACGAGTTCCTCCTTCTTCTCTCTTCGCTCTTCGTGAGGTGAATTTCGCGAGAAGACGATCGTCGAAGCGCATGGTTGCAATCGCCTAATGAAGATCCTTTATTGTCGATGAGCTTCATCGAATATCGGTAGCAACAACAAGCGATAAGCTGTTCGATCGTTACGTTCTCCGTGGGGCCTAATTGGAAATCTCAACAAAAATCGCGTCATACCCTCCCCCCCCTCTGAACGTCAGCAGCATGTGACACATGTGACCAACGTGAGCGCGAATGATAATGAACCCGGATCGGCGAATGATGATCCGGTTGTAGTGGCCGGTTGAGTTGCCGACGGATGCGGATTTATGATGGAGCAGCAAGCGCGCGCAAACACGATTAAACGACCACCAGCGCAGTCCGGCGGTGAAGGACCGCAGCACGAACTCTGCAGCTTGCAAAAGCCACCAGTCTCCTCTCTACTTGCATCCCTGCGGTCCTTTTAGCCCCTCTCTCTCTGGGCTCTTCCCAAGAACCTTCCGTGTAATCGGAAACGTGATCAGCAGTAACCAGTTGCTGCAGTTGCTGCTGCTGCTGCTGCTTGGATTCCGTGCTGTGGAGCTGCAAGCCGGCTGGTTATCTGCTGTACGCGATCGGAAAGCCTTAATATGTTGGCTAAACTTCCGATCACGATTTAGCCTCGCGACACCGACGACAGAGCGCTCCACGGCGTACGTTGACGACGATGCCAAGGTCCTGTGCTGCTGCTGCTGCGTCGATCAACGGAGCGGTCGCCGGTCGAGAAAGCTCAATGACCCTCTCTCTCACCGCACCTTCCTTCCAGTTACGATCAAGTTCATGATCGGATCGTGTCGATGTTCAAGGAAATGCACGTGCCAGCGGAAGTCCAGCGGCAAAACAAACGATTCGCTCGCGTCGAGTCGTCGTTCGGGTTGGGGCATCATCGACGGCGACGATTAGGAGCCACCACCACGCCACCACTCGAGACTGCATAAATTAATTGCGTGCGATCGGGGTCCGCACGCCAAGGCAAGGCAAGGCCATCGTCGCAAGGCATCGTGCGAGGTGTGGTTCCCGGGTGATCGAGACGACGACGACGACGACCGCGGAGCTATTACATCGAGTGTCTCACACGCCGCGTTTACGGTGCGTCACGCAATGGAACGCTCTCAGAATGGAGATTGCTTCTCGTGCGAGAGACGTTCGGGGATTGTGGGGATTGGAATCATATCGGCGAGGCCAGAGTTAAGTGTCTGTCACACGCGGAATCGGAGCATGACGGACCGGGTGGTACGTACGGCACCTACTTGGTGACATCATGGAATGAAGGGCAAGCGCCCTGAACGAAGTATTGTTGTCTGATCTGATGCTGCTGTCGGTATCATGGACCGTTTTCAGAAAGGCATGAATTGCAGGTTAATGATCATTCCTGGACCGCTATTTTTGAACTCATCTTCTGAGGGCAATTGAAGTTCCATTCGTGGAGCAGCTCTAAGCTCAATCTCAAAGAAAAGATTAATTCTGGAGCACTTTAGCTGCATTCCTATTTCACGTTTACTTGCTCTGTAGCTGTACCAGAATTGCATTGCGTTAAATCGTAGACTAAACAACGAATTGTCGATCGAAGAGTTCCAGCCAAAAGGAACCTTAATTTCTCCCTAATTTTCCTTGGTTTTTCCCCCCTTTTCCAAGTTCTGGATGAAGATTTCGATGAAATCCTCTGATTTTTAATACTTTTTCAACCGTAAATTGCGCATATTTTGTTGTTAAGCCTTGACCTGTGCATAAATCATCCTTAAATATACTCTTTCTTTGGCACAAAGGAGGAAGGTACTGAGAGTATAAGTCCACTTATCGCTCGCTAATTTGCATTCCATATAATAAATTCCAGACTCAGATCTCATCAGGATCATCTTTTAGTTCTCGTACATATCACATTACATCAGTAACATCTCTCATTTTTCAATTGCGAACTGTTCCAATATTTCCAATTTTCCCAAATGATACAATGAAATTTCAAGGATAATACAGTATTATAGTGTTTTAGCACGATTTACTACCGCTTTTCTAGGGAAATGCTCCCCTTTTTCATCAAAACTGATGTCCAGCTAACCTCATGACATATTTATTCTTCTATTGACATGAATTCTTCAGATACAACCAGGCAAAATGCATGGAATCCTAAATCTAGCTCAATATTTTTGTGAAATATACCCCCGAAAAAAGGCAAACCTACCTGCCAGATGGTAAACTTATCGCAGACAAACATCGAGCCCACTTTACTGCCTTCACCACCATCGGGGTGGACGTACTGGGACACTCCAGTATAGGAACACTTATCAGTCTCTCAGCCCTATTGATGATCAACCCTCGGAATCGATCTGAAATAAATTGACCACCAGTCGCGATGATGGCCGATTGGATCACGCTTATCGTAATCGCCACAGTACGCACCATATGACCGCTCCGCTGATGAGACCAAATAAAATCCAACTTCAGCCGCATTGCATTTACCAGGGGAGCTTTCCACGAGGATTCCCCGTTCATTGAAACAGTTCGATCCGAGCGCGCGCAAACCGGTAACATTCAGTGTCATGAAAATTCAAATTTTCTCACCTTGCAGTGCACTGATGGCTCCTTCAAATCACCAGATACCCCCCACAGGTGGGCACTAAAGTTTCACATGCGGCAATTCCAAATCCGATCACCGGGTAACGGTAATTGAAACATGATTCTCTCCCTCCAAAAAGGGGAGGCCTCATAAATAGCGGGATCACGTCGATCGAGAGCCCAGGGTGACTGACAAAACATTGATTGCTCCTTGGCGCGCCTGCCGCGCGGCCTCACTCGGGAAAGCCGCTGAAAAATGATCTATTCAGGGACACGGCGGGGGGGGTGGGGGGAACAGAGGCGGGGAGGAAACGGCGATTTCCGAGCGAAAGTGGCGCCGATGGATCCAACTAATTAATAATGGTTTGGCGGGAAAATGTGGCCGGAGCCTAGGAGCGCCTGGCTGGTGTGCCTGAAAATGCCCCAAAACGGATCGCATAAATCAAACCGAGACAACCTGAACAACCAATGAGCATGTATGGCCGTTAGGTGGCTCACTATTTTCAATTTTAATTATCTAAAACCTCTCGCGGAGGGCCCAGGAGGTGAGATTACAATAAAACAGCATGCGCAAACTAAACAATTAACTTGCCTAGTAGTGCGCTCGGATGATTAATGAACTTGCTGCTGCTAGCGAGTCGCAGTTTTGGCATAACACGCACTCGCAATGGCCGAGGAAAGTTTCGCCACTAAAATGCACAGCTCTTCTCCTTCTTCTTAGCCAATTTATTAATTCAACAAAAATCAGTGAAAGGAATCACCAACACGCGGGGAGCAGCGTGCGGCGAGTGTGTTTACGCATATTTCGCGCAATCCAAATGCTGCAACAGTAGCAGCGCGCTCTTGATGGTCAGCATATTTCGGGAATCGAAAGTCGGTGATTTCGTTTGATGCGCCGGCAGACAGTCCAGCAGTCCCCAAAGGGGGGTGTGAGAAGAAAATCTCGTTCACTTTCACCTCCAACACTGGACTTTGCAAAAAACAAAAAGGGATCGCGATCGAATGGCGATCCTTGCTTATCTCTGTTGGCATTCCCCTCGTTGGTATCTTCGTGGCATTCTTAAAGTGCGTGATGCGCGTTACTTCCCCTCCCTCCCTTAAGCTGCGAGGCGATTATCCGTTGGTTTCCAAGAAAATTCCATCCACGTTATCACCAGGTGGTGGGTTAAGCCACGATAAAAGCCTTCGAAAAAACGTTCGACGTTCGACGAAATCATCCCTCTATCAGCTTAATAATCAGCTGCCTTTTCTTCTCGAACCCAATCGAACAAGGAAACAGTGTTGCGGCGGCTGCGGATTGGAACCTTTTTGGCCGGCGCCACTGACGCCGACCACCAACGTCACCGCGCTGATAAGATGAACGACGCGCGCGCGCCGCACAATGGAGCTGCGATGAGCGCTTTTGGGCGCTGGAAATCTTTACGCCACATCTCCTCTCTCGGCCACATGTAGGAGAAAAGCGGCGGCAGCAGCAGCATTGCAGATAGCATCAGAAAGCTTGTGGTGTGATCTGCGCTGCTTTCTAAATCAAGCCATACCAAGGCTGCAGCTGCTGCCATCGGACGGAAATGGTTTTTCGTTTATCGATTATTATTTTTCCGATAAGTTTCGCTTCGAATATGGATTTTTTTTCCTTTTGGCATAGGTTTGTTTGGTTTGAGATTCATATGTTTCGGTATTATTACGCCGCTCTCGTTACTTTGAGCCAACAAGCAAATAAGGTACATCAAACATCAGCTTGCATCTCTCCCATAAGGTGGCAGCATGAAAAAAAAAATGGTACCATAAAATCGGCAGGCACGGTGGGTGATGGATGGAAGCCCTAAATGTAAAAGGGTAGGGGGAAAAAAATCGAACACAAAACCAATCAACTCTGACCCGCTAAAACCGTTTTTTCACTTCTTCTACGCTCCCTGCGCGCGCGGCAAGGCGGCAGTGAAGCGCGAAAGTGATATTTACATCCCCCGAAACGTCCAAGACGAAAAACGGTTTCAAATGGTTTGTAAAATCAAACCCTCACATCAGCACAGACCGAGCAAATGGTCGCGCGGATTAGAAATCGAGGCGAAATTACATGGCACAATATTTCAATTTCAAGCGTCGCAAAGTGACGAACCAGTTGCCACATTAGATTCGTTGGTTAATGATTTGTTCTCGCGTGGAAAGTTTTGGAGGGAAAATACTCCCGAGAGGGAACTTTCGCCGAAAATAAGGGGAGGCAAACTGTTTACCAACAGAGCATTGCCGATAAGTCTAGACACCCCACCCCCGTAGACGCAAATCTAATTCGTTTCGCATTAACTCACGATGATTGCGATCGATTGCCGTTGGGACGTAGCAATCCATGAATTTTGGCTCGTCATAAAAGCTATCAACAGCCACATTCCTTGATAAAACCCCACTTGTGTTACTGGCGTACTGCATGTCATGATAGCTGCAAGGTATGTTCCTATCAGCCATCGGAACGTGTCTATTATGACCAACCAAGGGTGGCGGCGCTGTCACATGACGCAAAACCATATTGAGTCTGGCGAGGTAGACTCGCCTCCTACTTTGGTCTCGCTACTCTCCAAGGTGTTTCCGTGAGTTCGGCGAGCGTTTCAAAGGTTCCTACGACCTTCGTCGAATCAATGCTTTCCTTAATCCAATTTAGAAGCTGAAGTTCTACTGGTAGTAGTACACCATGCGTCCTAATAGTATGTTCCAGCAAGGCAATCGACACTCTGGATCAGGATTCTTCAGATTGCAAAGCTAAATACGATTTTACAAAGATTCCATTTGCATTAAATTGTCTCTAGCCCAATTCCAAGTAATGAGCGATACGGTTCCAGCAGCCACTTCTCAAGTACGCACAGCACCATTACCTGTAAACTAGTGCATAGCAAATAACCCAAAATGAAGGCCAAAATGGCGTGAAATTTAAACTGGCTTTCCCCTCCGAAATGATTTACGCATACGATACACGATTGGTTGGCAAACAGATTTATCTTCATTTCGACACCCAGCAGCGATTTCCAACCGGTTACCCTTAATCGTGAATTTTCCGAATTGAATTCCGCCTCAGGGAGCCAAAAATGAGGGGGAATTCGCAAGACATTCTGCGGCTTCAATCGACGAGCAAAACCTCCACTTCCACCACCGAATGCGAATCACGAGATTCGCGAGCCCGCGCGTCATTGTGACGTTGGACCATTGGCCATCGAGACATCACGTGCGCAGCAGCAGCTATCTCACTAAACACATTGTTGCGCGTTATCAATCGATCCATGATCGATCGCTAATGGTGATGACGAGACATGTCAGGTCGGTCCAGTTGTAACGATAACCACCATCACCACCACCCACCCCAACCAATCGATGCAGCATAACATAACGATGTGCATGAATGACCGTGGTATGGTGGCGCTGTTAAAGACCTCCCCCCGGGGAGGTGGGCGAGTGAAAACGAGAATTGATCATGCCGAGGCAGAAGCGCGCCCACCATCCATAACAACCCAACCTGCCTGCCGGTGGTGACGGGCCTGCTGGCATCTCTCACCGACGACGAGATAAGAGGAGAGTTAGCGGCGGCGACGACGACGGCGACGGCGAAAAAGTGAAAAGTCGTCATCAGCGCCGGGCGGATGCGGGCTTGTGGTGGTGGTTTGGTCGCGGATGGGATGGGTGGTTTTCGGAAAATGGAAGCATCGTCAGCAGGTGGTGACCACCTGACTGACTGACTGAGTGGCTGGCTGGCTGAGACCGGAGCGGTATGTTGTTTCGAGCGTGATTTCCTTTTTCGCCAGTAAAAAGAGAAAATCTCTTAGCGCCGGAACGCCTGCGGTGTGTATGTGCGAAGGGTGTGTATTGGGGGACACTATGGCACACATGAACATACAAACATCTAGCGTAACCAAGATGCAGACTAGACAAAATGAGCTATAAGCATCACCTTTCGAACAGGGGAAAGGACATTTGTACCTCCCAACGGTGGTTGTCATTATCGTGAAAAGGCTTGCATCAAATTAAAACATATTATACCAGTTAATCAAAAAGGTCTTGAGTCTCAATTCGTCTGAATGATTTATTTAGGCGTTCTTTAGACCCCACGAATATTTTCTTTAAAAAAGATCGAATTAGTTTGTTGAGTTTGAAGATCTGTGAATTTTAAATTCCGAATCCATAGTCTACTTCGTCCTTTCTACCACCATTAGCTCTGAATTTACTTCAGGAATAGTTGGCTATGAGGTAGCTAAACCCAATTTTAGATTTGGGTTTGAAGAAAAAACTATCTTCCAAACAAAAATGTCAATACTGAAATAAAAAAAATCAAATTGTGGCCACAATAACAAGTTATTCTTTAGAATCAATATTTAGTTTCAAAGAAACGCCCATTGGGTACAAACAAAATGTTTACGAAAAACAAATCGCGCTCATCGCAAAGCATAAACGAATTGGAAGGGATAAAGGGCTAGCAACCAAGGAACATATTATTATTTTCCACGCTATGCGCAGCTGGCAGCAGGCCAATAATCCCCTCACAAAAAGACACACGAAATGTTATGAGTTTTCCCTACGATTCCGTAAGGACGCTACCTCCTACCACGACGAGACTTACCTTGTACACCTCGGAGAAGAACCCGGAGCCGATGTGCTCGCGGTGGAAATCATCCAGACAGTACAGCGCCGAGACGGCTGTTCGCAGTGCCCGGCACGACGGTCCGGTAACGGAGCGATCGGAGCAGCCAGTGCGGTTCAATGGCGGCCCCGGGCCACTGTGTTGTCCGACGTTCATCTTTATCAGCTCACCGAAATCAACGTGGCACACGGTAGAGGTAGAAACGACGGTACCGACGACGACGCCGGTGACGATCGGTCGCGATGAGCTGTTTTGCGTGGAGTTTTACACTTCAAGGATCCACTCGCGACGTTACTGCTGCTGCACATCGCTCACCGGCGGCTGCCACTTCTCCTCGTCGCTGGCAGCCTCGTGGCAGCTCCAACACACAAACACCCGCCCGGCCACTTCCCCCTTCCGCGGAAGGGAGATAATCCACCAAGGACCTGTGGCTTTGATTGCTGTGTATGTGTGTGTCGCGTATATGATTCCAGGAAGAAAAAAAACACACTCCTATTATCAGCACACCACCTTCCACTACTTTTTCTTCACCTGCTCTACACCAACACCTTAGTAACTAACGCACGTTTGAAGGGACACTTCATTTAGGATCAAGTTAAGGATCACCTCGCACACGGAACACCACTGATCCACGGAACAAGCATCCGCGAGCCACGTCAGATGCGCTTTTGCGCATCAATTCTTACTGCAACTGGCCGGGTGCAACAAAAGTTCACTTGCATCTCCTTGTATCAATCCGTTGTTTTGGGTTTGGCAAAACGGAGTCTCAATCGGTTCGATCTGTTTCCGGGCCGCCCTTTTCGGCATTAGCAGCTACGATGCTCCTCTTCTCGTTCGATTTGCTGTTGGCGCGCCTACTGCCGCCACTATGCTGGCTACTGCGTTTGGAGAACGGTTAGAAAGACGACGTTAGTAGTAGGCACGACGTGCGATCAAAAGCGGTGGGAAAGTGATTGGTGGTGGTGGTGGTGGTCGTAGCGATCAGACCTACCACCTAAACCCCTTCTCCTCTCTGGCTTGTCGATGCTCGCAGGAGAGGGGGATTCGGTTGTGGTCGCTCGCGGTTTGGACAATTGTCACTCGTCTCTCGTGCGACTCCCCGGACGCACCACTACCTTACAAGAACATCGATGGACGACTGTCCGGGCGAGGGTGCGCTGAACTCGAGGTAGATCCAACTCGAGCACCCACGCACGCCACTACAATCGCGCACTCCTCTTTTCGTTATCACCACTGCGCGACGTTAATCATGTTTGTCGTAAACATTTTCGTTCGGATCGTTCGGGCACGGTGCTTAGGGGATCGCTGGCAATGATGGAAGGTAGCGATAGCTAGATTGCATGCGAGTGTGTTATCTTTGGCACCTCGACCTGGACCCTGTGTGCTTCTAAAAGTATAAAAGTGACGTTCGTCTGCGCCATAATAAAACGATTAAATATGCAACAATAACAGCAAGGTGTAAATATTGCATAAATATCAAAATACAAAACCATGCCCTTGGCAGTCTCTACTCCCCTAGGGAGAGGGAGAGAGAGGGTTTTTGGGCGATTTGATTCCCGGCCAGATAGGCCCTCTCGAGTGCTTATCATCGTCCTCTGGAGAGGGCCACGCGATATCGCGACACGTTCTCCAATCCAACACTGGTGTAGATGTATGCGAGCGCAGGTGACAACGCGGATGACGTTACCCACATACCATCATCACACGGCAGGCTGACAAGAACACGACAAGTTTTCGCTGGAAAAGAGATAAGATAAGTGTACGGCCATGGCGTTCTGGCGAAAACGTCCAGCGCGATCCAGGGGAGTCCATCTGCGGTGATAATTTGATGAAACTTTTTTGGACCAGTGAACGTTGGAGATCACAAAACGATCGTTCTTCTCCTCGCGACTGACCAATGTCTCAAGGCCACATTCTATTTACACCTTTTCTCCCACCCATACGGATGCGGGACGCGAGATAACAAATTTCAGAGGGTTTTTAGTCAGCAGTCGTGGTTTTGATGGAAGAGATCAAGGTCGAAGCGCTGTCGTATCGTAGTGGTCGTCTGTGGCCACGAAAACAACAAGTTGAGTTGATTGAGTTCAATAGGTTTTTGATCGACACTCGTTGCGGTACACCACGCTTAAACTTAGTAGGCCTGGGACCACCGAAAAGGGAATAAAATGTGCACTTAAATGATGTGACCGCAAGAGGAAAACCAACGAGTCGAGTGGTTGAATTTATAATTAAAATCCAAATACAGCGCTCTTGGCCGGATGCCAGCGCATGAAGCCGGACATCAATGGATCCGAAAATCTTGGCAACATCCAATGCCAGTCCCACTAGAACCTTCCAAAAGGCGCTTGATTCATTCAAGAGAATGCTACCATTTACGTAAGTAAATCTCGTGTTTCTTAATCGAAGCGACCAAAGCGTATTTATTTATTTCTCATAAATATCCGTCACACGGTGAGACAGGAAGAAATGTTTCAAAATATGCATCGCGATGCGTTACTAATTAATAGCTTCTGCCTGATGGTGGACGCTCGTGCACAGATGTTTTCCGTACGCAAAGCAAGCAGGATTAAGATCTCGATCTCGCGCCGAACCACGAGAAAAAAAGCCGGATGTGCCGGAAGGCGGGCAGGGCCACTAAGCCGTTCCCCCCGTTCCGTTCGCAACGACGGATGGAAAAACGGTGGCACGGCGACGGCGATGCTGTTGCTGGGAACGCTAAAATGCTCCCACACACATACAGAAACGCATAAATTGTGATGCTGTTGGCATGGAGGAGGCAGGCGTGGAAAGATGCTGCTCCGCGGCAAGGCAGACGAATTCCATTCGTTTTGGGAAGAACGAACGGCGGTTTGAGAAGGAAGCCGGTATGCTCTAAGCCACACTCGCTTCCCCCTTCTGTCCACAACGCCGCCGGAGTCCAACTGATCTGCGAAACGCATTTTCTAGTTTCTAAAAATACGGAGTCCCCAGCAGAATGCATTCCACCAAGGCAGAACCAGGAGTACCAGAGGCTCCATGTGGGGCGGAGGGAGCACGCACAGAGTAGTAGGCGATCTGGATGGATCACCCTGTGCCGTGACTGGGGAAAAAGGGGAAAACTGTAAACAACGCGCTCAAGATGACATTTGCCCATCGCCTCCTTTGAGACAGAAAGGTACAGAAAACCATCTCGCGCTCTCTCTCTCTCTCTCTCTGTCTTTCTCACGAGACTAGAACTGTACTTCACGGAGTTTTCCTTTGCTTTTTCGCCAGCATTCGCACGTGATAGGAAGGAAGAAGAAGCGATTCCGTTGTCGGGAGGGAAGATGCTGTAACCAGTACCAACCCATGCAAGGGAGAAACGCATCCGTGGTTCGTCCTTCTCACACCATTCCGCCGCACTTGCTGGTGCACTCGGCAGCGAAGGAATGCATCGCGATGCAGTGGCAAGGAGGAGATGCGCGTTCCGCTGGACTTGCCATTTGACCGTTGCACCATGACATCGCCACCACCAGCACCACCACAAGCATTGCGTTACGCACAACCCCGTACACCTGGGGCACACAATTCGTGGAAAAACTCGTAGCCCTCCCTTTGGCCGCAGCCCTCACACTCGTACGCACTTTTCACTTTATTGCGCCTTCGGTTGCTTCGGTTTATTTGGTGTAATTTTCGAGAAAATTCCTTCGCTACCGCACACCCGTAGAGGCTACCAGCATAAACTCGGAGGGGAATTTAGTTTCACTCCAAAGAAAACAACAACCCCTCGCAGCACAGCGTTTGTAGCGGCGGTTCGCGGGACACTCGGTGGAAAACTGGATCGAAAAATGGTCACTACGATGCACCATCAAACCCCCGGGGATAACAGGAAACGCACTTTACCTCACAGTCGCGTGGAAAACGGAGGAAATTGCTGCATACCGTGAGCATCTATAACGGCGTCGATGGTCATGGTTTACGGGAAATGGAAAACAGTAGGTGATGCTCTTCGGAGGAGATGAAACTCCATTTCGTACAATCCGTGAGTTTTCTTGGCACACACTCGCGACGCACACCACCAGTTTGCTTATCACTTTAGGAAATTTACCTTCAGGAAGGATGGGATAAGATAACTATCGTTATTTATTTATCACCCTCATCGTACGCACAACAAAACTAAAATCGCAACGCTCGTTGTTGCTCGTTCGGCCGCCGCGAGAAGAGTGCGAGAGTGAGCGTGCGAGCGATTCTCTCGAATGAAAATTTGGTTTGAAAAGTACCTAGCACAGAGGTGCTATACGATATTCCTCCTTCCAGCATCAATGTTTCATTTATTTGTCCCATCGATTAAAGGACTTTCTTAAAGGATTTTTAAATTACAAATGAAAATCAACAATTTAGTTAGAAAATTCTACTATTTTACAGCAAAAGAAGCGATTTAACTGGAAGCGCACGAGAGAGAGCAAATTTCTCGTAAAATAGAGAGCATAACGAAAAGTATGCACAAACACACTCACACGGTGTTTTCAAAAAACCTGTGTGTATGTGTGAGCGATGTTGCGCAAAAAACATTTGTACAGCCGCACAAAACCCGCATAGCGATTCCTTCTGCGGCTCTAGAAATTCATAAAATTACGGAGATGAATACAATTTATTAAAAATTAACAAATTTATTAGGAATATTAGCCTCGCATCGATACTGGAATTTAATAACGAAGAAATCAAAACGTTTCTTGCTGAGTAGAAAAGTACATCATCGAACAAGAGAACTTTCTAGCTCATCAACAAGTCGAATCTACGACGCTTTATTTACAACTATTTCGTCCAACTATTCCTGATCTACTTCCGTTTCATATACTTCAGATACTTGTTGGCGTTAAACGTATCCTCGACATCGTCTTCGATCCGAATCTTTTGCTTTGGTTTACGCTTTTCGATACGCGCCTTACGCTCAGCCTCGGAAAGTGAACTCAGGTCCAGTGGAAGCTAAAAGTAGTGTTTAAAACGATTAGAAAATGCTTGTGCAAGTGATCTTCAGCGAGAGACTCACCTTGATGATCCTTCTGGGCTCGTGGTAGCTTATGTTGATGGTGGCCCCATCCGGGAGTACCATCATCGTGGGGTACCGCCGGGCATAGATGCTGCGATGCACTTTTACGACTGCGGCACTGTTGGAAGAAATGCAGCGTACAAAAGTGCCATTAAAATACGGTACAGCCGCTGGTATGAGCCTAGTTAGCTGCATCACGAAGGATTTGCAGGCGCCTTTTCCAGGATTGAATAACACAAAAAACCGGAAAGAATGTTTTGGTTTGCCCGTCGATGACAGCTGATCCCCCCAAACAACCACCGAAGGCGTGAAACGCGTTGCGCAGAGCGAACAGATGCACATAACGTGGTGTACGAGTACAGCAGCATACGCAAGTCCGATGGGTAAATGGCCCTTAAAACATAAACAACGTAAGGTACAAGTTTACGACTATGAACAAACTTGTTGAAAATCATCCTTTTTTTCTGAGAATTTCAAGTTATGGCTTCAAACAAACTTCTTGGAAATGAAGGAAATTGATGTTCAGACAGACGTTCGCTTACACTGTATCGATGTAAATTTAATGTTCAATTAACCCTCCACAACATTGCGATTACCTAGTTTGATGCCCTTTACCTGGTAAGAGATTAATGATTGAATTAATTGGTTGATTGGCTGTTAACTGTGTTTTAATAACTGACCTACGCCAACCCGTGAATAATTAAGAGTACCTTCACGTGGACAGTAGTTTATCTGAAAATAAAACTTGGCCAGTTGATTAGTATAAACGTTTTTTTAACTCTTTCGCTGAAATCCAGCCACCTAATTTTGGTGTTCATAGCACACCCAGCTCACGAATAGGAATGTTGTTGCCTTTCCACCATTCATCATGCTACAACGATCGCTATGCTCACCACATTCTCGACCAACACTGTCGGGTCAATAAATAATCAATTAATAAGTTCCCTGTCCAATTAATAACCCTTTGTAAACCGTGGGCGGCATCGGGCGTTTAGTGATGTGCCAAGTGTTGACCCCAGTACCGGCAACATCTCAAAGCGCATAATTATGTTGCCAGAATCTCGACCAGAATTTATCTCAAGGAGCAACTTTATTAAACGATTCCGGAGAGCGTTCTGGATACAGCATGCCTTCGGAGTGTCCTCTGTTTTTATAAAAAGCAACGGAAAATGTAGTGTTCGTGAAACTCCGCCATTGATAATTGTTGGTATATTTGTAGCTCTGTATTTGCTGATCGCTTGGCTTGTCGTAGTCCATAATGAGGTTCTCTGTCTGTATAGGGCGAATGGTAATTCTCTGCCTCATTCGTCCTTCAGTGCAAAGGTTTTCTACTTCTCTTTTTTTGTCTATTTCTAGCTCATATGCTTGGACTGTTCTTCTACTTTGTGATGTTAGAAACGTTTCTAGCACTAATATGCTATAAATTTAACATCTTCAGTGCTTTCTGGCGACCATCGCAAACCTCGCTAGCACAATGCTGGGAGATGCTCGTTGTTAAAATATCCGATTTCCCCCTTCTGTACAACCGTACAGTGAACACCACTGTAGCATTTCGTATATTCTGGTGCTGGATGATCGTCCTATCGATATTGTTCATCGTTGTCCTACCAACACTGGTCATCAGATCCCCTGTAAAACTAATGCACGATATTAACCACTATATGCTTTTCTTTATGCGTATGTTTGCCTATCTGGCTCAGGCTAGCATTTGCGCTTCCTTTGGCCTCTTTGCAATGTTGGTGCGAAGTTTGATTCGCGCGTTACAAGCATTTCTTCGCGAGGGTACCGTGAGTGCGAACCAAATGCGGTCCATCATTCAACTCTATCGTCACGTGTGTCAGATGATCGACTGCTTTTGTGCGGTGTACGGTTGGACATTGCTGCTAATTTTTTTCGAACATTTCATCATCATAACCGATCGGTCTTTTTTTGCCATCCGCATGTACCGTTTGTCCGCTGATCTAACCATTACGCACGTTTTAAGAATGATAAGCACCTGGATAATGCCACTGTTCATCAATGATTTCCTACTAACTGGTTCATGTACCGCAGCAGAAACAGCATTGCATGAGTTTGAAAAGGATTTGTGCAACTACGGAAAACTGTATGAGGATAATGAAGAGCTTGCTTTCATGGTAACAAGCTTCACGTTTTATGTTGCAGAGCCAAAAGCAAAATTTCGGATTCTGAATGCCTTTAACCTGAACCTCGCTGTTCTGTACGCGGTACGTTTAATTTTTCTTTGAATATCCACGCTTAAGAAGTTTTACAAGAGATTTTCCTTATCCTTTACAGACCTTCGGAGCTATAGCCACCTACCTAACCGTGTTTCTTCAGTTTGATCCAGTGCAATAAAACAAATTGCTTCGATTTGCGTTTAAGTGATGCTCTTGTTTACACACGAAGTAAAATGAAGAACGTTAGATTTTCAAATATTTTCCACCTCTTTCGACGTCGAACGCAGGATTTCTCAGGAACAGCGATTACAGTTGCAGTTCATAACACACCAAACTGGCGAATAAGAATGATTTCGCCCTTTGGTCATTTATCAAGATACAGTCATCTCTATGCTCCTTACATTATCGACCAATGCTGTCAACGCGATCAATAAATAATCAATATCAATTTACATGTTCAATGTCCAATTGATAGCTGTCCGCGAGCCTTGAAGAGCAATGAACGTTTAGTGATGTGCAAAGTGTTCAGTCCAGCACCAGCATCATCCAGCATCGTTTCATCACTCGTAATTATGTTACCCGAATCTGGACCAGAGCGTAGCTCAAGGAGCGACTTCCTTAGACGACTTCGCAGAGCATTGTGGATACAGCATTCCTTCGGCGTCTCGTCTGTTTCTATAGATACGAATGGAAAATGTCGGGTTCGTCTGACTGGACCGGCGATGATTGTTGCAATAAATACAGCTCTATACTTGCTGATCACCTGGCTTGTCCTGGCCCGAAATGAAGAGCTCCTCCTCTATTGGGAACAGGGTAATACATCAAATGTTTTGAAGCAGTTTCTCATACTCATCTAAACTTATCTTATTTTCAGCTGATACGTTAGGACTGTTCTTCTACTTTATAATTGCTGAAACGATTCTATCACTAATATGCTACACATTCAACATCTTCAGCGCTTTCTGGCGACCATCGCAAACCTCGCTAGCACAATGCTGGGAGATGCTCGTTGTTAAAATATCCGATTTCCCCCTTCTGTACAACCGTACAGTGAACACCACCGTAGCATTTCGTATATTCTGGTCCTGGGTGATCGTCCTATCGTTGGCCTATATCGTTATCCTACCGACGATGGTCCTCGAATCACCCGTTGAGTTAATGCACGATATTAACCACTATATGCTCTTCTTTATGCGTACGTTTGCGTATTTTACGCAAGCTATCATTTGCGCAATATTTGGCCTCTTTGCAATGCTGGTGTATAATCTGATCCGTGAATTGCAGGCCGTCCTTCGTTATGAAGTCGTGAGCTCACATGCTCTACGGTCCATCATTCAACTCTATCGTCACGTGTGTCAGATGATCGACTGCTTCTGTGCCGTGTACGGTTGGATACTGTTGCTAATTTTTTTCGAACATTTCATCATCATAACGGATCGGTCCTTTTTTGCTATCCACATGTACCGTTTGGTCCCTGACCTAACCATTCTGCACGTTTTGGAAATGCTAAGCGCCTGGGTTCTGCCGTTGATAGTTAATGATTTTCTTTTGACTGGTGCTTGTGCGGCCGCCGAGACGGCATTGCATGAGTTTGAAAAGGATTTGTGCAACTATGGCAAACTGTATGAGGATAATGAGGAGCTCGCTTTCATGATAACAAGCTTTACGTTCTATGTTGCAGAGCCAAAGCCAAGGTTTCGGCTGCTGAATGCCCTTAACCTGAACCCCACGCTTCTCTACGCGGTACGTTTAATTTTTCTTTGAATATCCACGTTTAAGAAGTTTTACAAGAGATTTTCCTTATCCTTTCTATCCAATCTATGCTTTGCGATGGTTTATGGAGATAAACATGACGATGTTTTCCCATTCTTTCACAGACGTTTGGCATCATATCATCCTACCTGACCGTCTTTCTGCAGTTCTCTCCGGTTGAATAAATCGCGGAAAACTACCGTTGCATTTAAAAGCGTTGCATTCGAATTGGGTTGTTGTTGACAGGGTGACCAAAGCAAGCGATTGACGTTTGTGACACACGCCAAGCGGGTGTGGGCGGTTGGGGGAGGGGTTTGTTTACAAAGAATGGCTTAAGATAAAACGGCGTTTGTGAAGAACAAAAAAGGTTTTTAGCATACAAAGTTATCATACCCCGTGACTCACAACCGCAGTGGCACCATTTCGTAATCCCCAAACACAATGTGTACCGTTTAATAACCATAACGAAGTAGTACCCGAGCCCGACTTCCGCGATGGCTTACTCGTCGCTTGGTAAGTTTCGCGGACGAGCTAGCAAACCATTATCTAAACCGCCCCCCCACCGAGGGGTGGACTTTATTTATCGGCCACCGGTGATGCACCTCTTATCTGCTCCGAGCTGTCGAATCGTTTAGAGCGCGCGTACCATGAGTGACGTCAGCCGGTGCTAATCGCCGCAGTGCGTTCCGCGTCATCGTTTCGTTCGTTTTTCGAGTGTACTCCAGGCCAGCGCCGTACGAAGCCTTCCTGAGTCACCGTGACCCTTTGGTCAGATCATTCTGGCGAGATTCTGTCGACTCATGCTTCGTAAGCAGGGTTCCTCTGTCAATCTTTGCTTTATCCTCCCTCCCCGGTGGGTCGCGACTACATCCCATCATGACTGCCAGCGTTGGAGTGATCCGCACCGAAGACTACGATGCCGCCCATTCGCGATCGCGTGATTTATTTTTAGCTTCCGGATCGCGTGTGCAGCAAGTGAAGTGCAGTGACACCCGACAGTCGCGGAACGACCCCCGGGAGCATCCCGACCGACCTAATCAGTCGCTTAAACGGTGCATGTCGTCCTGCGTTAATGGTGGCAATCGGAGTAAATTGAATCTGGCGACATGTCTGCGAATCAAGACGAGGATGCTGCAGCGGATGATGAAGGGCCGCCCCTGCGACTCCTCGGTGCTGCTGCTGGGTAAGTAACAACGAGAGTAACGATCAATGAAACGTTTTATGTTGGGCACTTCGGGCCGGCCGGCTGGGACACGCGCACGCTCAAACACAAGCATCGCGTGTCTGCAAATCGATAAAGATCCAAGGTGAAAAAAGGAACATGCCGACACACGCCCCCCCCCGAACCACTCCCGACGTCAAAGCCGTGTCGGTCGTTATCTAGGGATCCTCTCTTCGATAAGACTTCTGTTTTAGGTTCCGAATTTAATTTCCTATTTTACCACAGACAGCACCTCCGAACGACATTATCTGTCTGTCGGCGCTTGGGGGTCCACGGTAGCCCTAAGCCATTCGATTCCCCCTTGGCGAAGTGGATCTGCACTTTTTTATCGCGACCAGTCAACGCCTCGCAAGGCCACCCATGAAGATAGTCTACCTCGGATTTGGTTGCTCCACGACCTAGTCAAAGTCATAGGCAACTCAGTTTCGAAATTGTTCGTCCATTTGTTGGTCCACTGGCGGTAGTCGCAGTGGTCTAGTAGGCGGATACTAGAACACACCGTTCCGTCCCGGGCACAACAGGAGGACCATTCGACGATAGGCTGAAGCAGGTGAATATCGTGCTATTGTGTAACAAACGGAGTAAGCCGCGAAGGGCGAAACCACAACGGATCGTACCGCACACCGCGCAACGCACACGGGACAGAGTTTTGTTGAAACAGCTGCAATTCATCTGCTGATCGGCAGTTTACAGGATCTGCGGATGGTCCAGGTTGTGTGGTGGGTTTGATCCGATAGTGCAACCACAGTGACGTGGTACTGTTGCAGTTCTTGGCATTATCTCGTTACTTTGCCTCACTGCCACGTGGTATCTGCGACGACAACCCGGACGACGATGGTTGATAAATGAGTTTGACCAAAAAAAAAAACTCCAATCTGTGTGCACTGCCAGCCTGGCGAAAAGAAAAAAAACATTCGTGACGTTTGTGATTGTGTTATCAGCCGTTTGCAGCCTGTCCCCCCCCCCCTTCTTTTCTCCTTCATTTCTCAAATTCAGTTCCGAATAAATTGCTGATGAAATTGGAACACTGCATCCCCGATATACGTCGGCGACCCTCAGTGGCAACGCAACGGTGACGAACGAATGCTTTCTTCCTCCCGCTCTGCTACGCTAATTGCTGGGTTTCGATACGATCTCGCTCGAGCTGCGCAGCATCGCGACCACCATCATCAGCCCACCCCGCGGGGGGCATCGTTACACCACGATACTAAAAGCATGATGCAATATTCGCGTTGAATCTGTTGGGATTTTTCGTGGCGAAAACTACCATTCTCCCTCCCGTGTTTGAGATTCTCTCGCGACTCGCGACTATCTCTGTTGATGTTGATGTTGCTCCGGATGTGGAAACTCGGCACGACAATCTGAGATGATCTACGATTGGCGGCTGTTTGACAGGGACATGTGAATAACGGATATCCCCCCGCCACAAACCATTGGCATTAGAACATTCGCGCCGTGAAGGTTCTGCTTTGGTTTTGTGAATCTGGTTGCTAGAACAACCCACACATCTGTTTCCACTGTTTCAGATAGGTAAACGTCGCCTCCTAGGATGACGGAATACGCGGCTAATCTTCCCGATCACATCCCCCGGTGAGATAGCTGCGGTCGGGACCCAAGGACATGTCAATCATTATATTGAATTGCCCTCGCGAACAGCTTGGAATGGTGTTCCCCAATCGATGATCGTCGATTAGTGGTGGTGCGTCTAGGACCGGGACCAATAAGCATCATAAAACCTCTTCCAAGAACAATTAACAATACAATACGGTCCAATGTCCTTTCCTGTTGTCTACTCTATCGCCGGATGATAAGATGGGTGGGTTGATGCGTAGACGCAATGGGCGAGAGCGACGTAAGGTTAAGCGAGCGATATTTATTGGCACACCCAATTGGGGCACTTTTTGAATTAGCCACACAAGCCCAAGTAGGCCAGTTAAAAGGGAGCACCGTCGCAACGGAACCCTTACATTCAGAGGGCGAACGGGCCAGAGCGTGGTCGGATGCCTGATACTCTCCCACTGGTAATCCCATTACCGGTGTCCGGTGGCGAGTAACTCGATACTCCTCCCGCAGTAGGGCCGACAACGAACCGGAACCAAAGTTCCAATCCGTGTATCGTATTCCCGGAAAACGGTTAGTCTCAAATACCTGTCCCTGGCATATCGGTTCATTGGCCCTGTGGCCGAGGTTTAGAAAGATTCCACCATTTCCTTCTGGTCCTCCCGGGTTCGGCTCTGCTGACGTGACGGTCCTCCGTTTGAATTTAGCAAAAAAAAAACCATAATTGGTCACCGATTGTCCACCAGCGCCACCACCACACAGACGGACGCTGACGAGGCGACTTTTTGCTAACTAATGACCGCCGATCCTCGGCAATTCGTCAATCAAGTGACGCCCCTCAGGCATCAACGCATGGGTGTATGGTTAAGTGGCACACTGGCACAACCGGGCACGATCGTATGCCGGTGTGTGTGCGCGTCCGTCGGTGACGCCAAGTGTGCGCCCGGTATTTAAGGCGCACACTTGGCCCACGGATGCCCCATTCTGTGCTGTGCGTCCGTTGGGGATCCTCGGGGGAGACCGGTCCAATCGAGCTGAAAGCGGTGCGTCCGTGACTTTGCCTGTGTAAGTGTCCCAAAGTTGTAGTTTGTATATGTGTTGTGTGGTTGGTTGCTTGGCGCCAGGAGACGCTTGCTCCTTTTATTGCTTAGCAAGCATCATGTCTCTTGAATGGCGACCGTTGGGCGTCGCATGACAAGTGCCTCCGATTAAATGGTTTCTCGAGGTCCAATTGTGAAGCAGGAAATAGGCTCCGAAGAGATTGTAATGCGTTAAAAGTAGAGCCAAGGATTGGAGTCGTTTTTGGTTGGAAACTGTAGGTTAAGTTCAGGGCCAACTTCCCTAGCTCTAACAGGTCTTTGGCGAGGCACTAGGACCCTTTCTCTCTCTCGCTCTCTGTGTACTCTGTCCTGTGTCCAGTTGCCCATCCACAGAGGCTCCTGAATGGAGATCGAATTCCCCAACGCTTCGCCGACTGTCCTCCTCGCGCGGTGACACGTTCAAGGCATTCGAATTCAATGTCAGACCAGCTCTCGTGCTAGTGCTACGGAGCCGATTGATCGATCTCCTCCTTCATTGCGTCCGTATCATGTCGGCGTCGTCGTTCGGTCCGGAGGCTGCCCAGGGCCGCCAGGGGTGCGGTGCAGTGGTCGACCGGTGGTCGAACGATTCAACCGCGCATTCGACCCCTTCGAGCGGTTATGCAATGCGTTCGAGGGAGAGCGAGCCCCCACCCACCGGCGGCTAATGGGTTTGCGAGAAGGTCGCAAAAGGAACGCGACCAGACCAGAGACGTGGCTCAATCTGCGCCTGCTGCCTGCTGGTTGGTTAAAGTAATGTTGCCGTGTGTGCATCGCTCAGTCTGCCGAATTCGCAAATAGTCCTCGTGACCGGGTGAGCTTTTTTGAGGGCCACTTGTTCACGGTGTGCACCACAGCAATAGTTTTGTTTCTATTTCGGTGCATGGAGATATTTGGAATCGGATTTGTGGGGAGCCAAAGGGTTCTTTGCTGATCCTTTACTCGATCTTGGTGCCGATCGTTGAGTAACCTTGCACGCACGCGATGACGGCCGTACTGACTAGATCCAAATAATAATGGTTGTCTGGATTGTTCGATGTCGTCCACCGCTTATCAACCGATTGACGGCTTCCAATTGGGCTATAAAGATAACAAAATCAGCGTTTAATGATACCTGATAAAAACTATCACGCGGCTTTGGAATGGACTGGCTGACTACAGGAAGGTGGGTGGGCAACAGGTGGCCGTTATTGAAATACCAAACCACATGGGGGTACAGGGCAGGGCACCATTGTTTTGAACTCCATTACTAAACTCAATCGTAGGGAATTACCCTACGACGTCGTAGTAACCAGAGACACTGTCGTAAACGTCTAATGCACTGTTAGGGATTACGATTTACGGGATCTAGTGTGCCTCGCACGTCCCTTTGCAAGCGTCCCAACATAACAGC
>NC_064877.1:14300000-14325000 GCF_943734665.1 Anopheles aquasalis
CGACGTTACTGATTGGTCAGTGTTTCTGTTACGAGCGTGGCCAGCAGAAGGTGTCCTACACGGCACGCGCCCTAATGACCGTGTTTGGGCTGGTCGTGCTCATGTCGGGCGTACTGGTGGCTACCGGGACGTACCTGTGGTTGGACTTTTTCTACAATCTCAGCTACATTAAGCTAGCGATCACCTTCCTCAAGTACGTACCACAGGCGGTGTTGAACTATCGGCGAAAGAGCACGGTCGGTTGGAGTATTGGCAATGTGCTGCTTGATTTCGCCGGTGGATTCTTCAGCATTATCCAGATGCTAGTCAACGGGTATAACTATGACGATTGGGACTCCATATTTGGCGATGGTGCCAAGTTTGGACTCGGATTGTTTTCCGTTTTGTTCGATGTCCTTTTCATTGTCCAGCATTACGTACTGTACAGGTTCGTATCCGTGCACGGAAGCGATCTCAATACCTTTTGCTAATGCCCCTCTTTTCCTTTGCTGCAGGGAATCCAACTATATCGAGCTGCAAGGAGAAAGCTACCCGGGACCGGGTAGCGTGACTACGGCACCACCGCAGGGATTGTCTACTTAAATATGAGGCCATAGAGGGGGACGCGGGGGGGGGGAGGGGGAGATCTGGACATTAGTACGCTACCACAGTGATCATACTGAAAAGACTTATAATACTTCAATGAATAAATGATATTAGCTACAATCTCTTGGGCCATCTATTGTCCATTCCCTGGCGTGTTTGTGCTGGTGATTGAATCGTCGAAGAAACAGTCGTTGCATTCGATGTTCGTTCAAAGCTGCTCGATCGAGTGCTTCTCTAAGGCCTCCGCAAACCGGATGCGTAGCGGAACGGAGGACACGAGCACATTTTTCATGCGTTTATTGGAGTTCCTCATATTGCACATGGTTTTGTATTATTCCCAAATGAATCCTTGAAATTAAACGTGAACTGAAATCAACAAACGCACCTGGGGTAACAACACATAAACTCTGACTGTCACCATCAACAGCCAATATGGCGGCGAAAAAGCGTCGCCTGCTTTAATGGTTTTTTAACTCACCGCCGGAGTCAGTTTTTGATTATCCTCGCGTCGCGATTCAAGTCGTCTCGAGCTGCGCTCTTCTCCAGCCGTGGTATCCTGCGAGGTTTTGCTGTGGTCTGCTGCGGCGCGTGTTCTAGGGTACAACATAAATAGGGAAAAGGTCCTCCAATCCCTTTTGGGCCAACTAACCCGCCCAACTGGTGCTCCTTCGTGTTTCCAGTGCTCGGAAGTGCAACCGTCGTCGTCGTCGTCGTGGTCGTGGTCGCGGTCGTTGAACCATCCGCGCTGTTCACCTTGCCATCCCAGGGTAAACGAGCCCCCCGTTCCGCTCCTGTCGCTCATTATTCATTCATACGGTTCGCTACTACCGCCGATCCTTGTGCGTGCGTGCGTGCGCGCGTGTGTCTGTGCTTGGCCACCTTGGAAACCGTTCCAAAGCTACAGCTGAGGCAATCGGCGGACGGCCATCGGCGAGCCAAGCGTGAAAATCGAAGCAAACCTCCGGGGGGCTGTTGGTGGTGGGAGGCATATGACAGGGTGTGTGACACGAACGACGACGATAGGCTGTGTCCGGTAAATCCCGAGGCCGAGTAGTGTTTTTTTTTGGCTCTTCTCGGTGCTCGTTCCGCCGTTCGTTCCGTGGTGCTAAAGACGACCTGTTTCTTCTTCTTTCTTCCGTTCCGTCGCCTCTCGTCCGACAATAGTTTGTGTACGCACACAACGACAAAGTGCGCTAGTGTGTGTGCGGGTGTGTGGTGTTGGTGCCGCGAAGTGAGAACAAATCTCATCTCACCAAAGCCAAAACGCGTCCGTCGTCCTACGTTGGTGGTGCGGTCTTTTCTCGCGGTGCGCGTTCGTTCGTTCGTTCGTTCGTCCGTCGGGTGCTCCGTGCGTTGGCCGTGGAAAAAATCCGTTCCTGGTGCAGATTCCTTCCGGGTGGTGCGTCGGGTGATCTTCTCGGTGTGACCCCCTGATCCTACTCCTCGAGAGGGACGGTCCGCGTGGCAAGCGCGACACCAGCACACCAGTCGTCACCGTCGTCAATCGTCGTGATCATCGTCGTCGGTTCCGAATCTCTCCGCCCTGTAGCTACTATCGGGGTAATCCGCCTGACCGCCAAGAAGGAATGCATTTTCGCTTTCCATTGCGTTCAGTATCACCTCCACCAACAGCAGCAGGTTCCGTTGAAACGGTGTGCATAAAGTAGCAAAAGTTTGGTCACCGCCTCCTTCTCCGTTGTCATCGTCATCCAAGGTTCCTTCGTTCAGGCACCGTTACCACACCCTTGCTTGCTAGGGCGAGTGAGTGGAGGAGTGTGCTGTGTGGTGGGGTGTAGTGGTTCGGTGCGTGCGTGCCCGCCTGTGTAGTGTGCATTGTGTGTGCGTTTGAATGAAAACATTCTTGCATCCGGAGGATTTGCGGAAGAGGCGCCCCTGCTGCGGTTCTGCTTTTGTCGTATGAAAAGGTAAGTGGGGAAGGATGTAGGAGTCCCCCGGAAGGAAGGGCTGCGGTGAAGAACAGGCAAGCAGAGGGACAGAATTCCCCCCTCCACGGCCTGACAGCTGGTGCGCGGGTGTTTCGTTTTTGTGGAATTTTCTTTCATTTTTCTCTTCTTTATTTTTCTTTCCTTCTTTTCGATTCGCTCCCAATTTTCGTCCTCCACCCGCGCCCGGTCTTGGGAGATGCGAGCAAAATGCGTAGGATGCTGCGATCTGCCGAGAATCCCGCGAGAGCACTCTCGTTTCTCTCGCGTCGCTCTCGCTCATCTCACCGAGTCGCCTCGCTCTCTATCTCTCTCGCGCTCGCGTCCGAAGGAAAACTCGGGGCTCGTGGCCACACAAACACACACTCACAAGCAGTGGTCGCGGCGAGAGTGAAACTCAAGAAAAAGAGTTGCGGAACGGGGTTTTTCGGGGTTTTCCATCCCACCCGGGTGCTGGCGGGGTTGGCCAAGGGATGCCAAGGGAAAGGGCACAGCCAGCAGTGATGGAGCTTGAGTTTCGCTTTTTAAGGAAACAATTACCGTGTGATAATGCTCTGCACTTCTCGCTGGCGCTCACACCTCCGGTTAGCTCCGGTGCATCGTAATTGTGCAACTACTTTAATTACTACTAAGTGGCCCCGAAGTATGTTTACCTTTTTCCGCGGCCGCGACCACGGCCATGGACGGACGAACTCCTGTCCCAGGTGGTGCCAATTACTTTCATTTAGATCGGAAGCCCTTGGTGGCTCTCTTCACACATGCCAGTTTGTCCCACCCAGTCGCCGGTAGGCTTGATAATTGCTCCTAAAAATCTCCACACCCCAAACATGCGGACAATGAACTTGTGGTGACGATGGTGGCGGTCGTTTCGGAAAGTTTTGATTTTCGAAAATATTAGGCTTAGCGTGGCCCAAAGTTCGCTAGGAGTTTGATGATTAATGGCAGAGAGGCTAAAGGTTAAATTTAAACTATTAATTGGGATTGATCCAACTTTTCGTACCACACCTTGGGTATCATTTGCATTTCGCGAATGTTGTGGTGTGGTAAGCCCAGTGAAATATGATGCTAAATATCAAGCTAGGGTTTTCCTCGACAAAACTTCCATGTTTTTCAAAACAAAATAGCTAGAGTATTGTAAATGAAATTAATGCTTTTTGTTCGTCCTTGTTTTATTCGAGAATTCCAGTTTTTGCGAAGGTTTAGTTATCTAATTATTTACCGTCTTTGCACAGCCGGTATTGTAATTGGTCCATATCATGTATTCTTAAGGTAAATTTAGAATTTGAACCTGATATGGTGGCATGTTGTGTTTTCCTTGCTTTATATTCATTTGTATTCATTACATACATACATTATAAACATACGATGAGGGTACGAGCTTGGAACGCTTGGAGCGCCGATCAATGATCTAGCTGGTCTTCAATAGGATTTTCTGTCAAGCATTGTCATAGCAACGGTTGGCAGAAATCGTGACAATCATGTTTGAGAAAATAATAATAAACCATGACAGCATAACTCATGTTTATGCCATCGCCCCTACTGTGTGACTGCTATGAAAGGCGATAATAGTTGTCTGCAGCAATGGGATCAACTTCTTTTACCCCAATTTATGAACAGTTCTTCTATTAAATTCCGTAAATCCGCCAGAAAAAAAAATAAATGGAAAAAACTTGAAATTAATGCAGGCTAAGGTGTTCACCAGCCCCAAAAATGGCAAACAATCTCTCTAATATCTTAAGCCAACCGCCCACCGGGTACACCTAGAACCACCGCATCGGATGGGCGGAAGAAAACGAAAATTCATCCATTGTATCTTTGTTTGAAATTTTAAATAACTTTTGCCTAAAACATGAGCCCAAGAACCCTCGACACAATGAAATGTCTAGAATGTCTCACCCACTATCCGCCTCTCGCCCGTTTCACAAGATGCGATGATACCGAAACATCGCATAATCTTCCTCCCGTTCCAGTGGCCTCGGTTCTCTTTTCTTCACCCCCCCCGTGCACGACGTCTCCCCTGCACCTAGCGCCAAAAATCCCACCCTAGCACCCCGTCCCACGCCCCATTCCAAGCGCATGTTTCGCGCGTATTGTTGCTGCAGCTCCAGAGGAGACACAGCCGCGGAAAAGTGTTCCATTTCAAACGGAGGATTTAAGTGATTACATTTTTATTTCCTCCACACAAATACCCGGCGCGAGATATCGTCGGTAGCGCTCGGTCAACTTAATTCTTTTTCGCCACTAACCCTCCAGCGCGGCGCATCTCTTTAATATGATTTCCCCGTTCCACTCCGCCATCGGGAGCATCGCGTTTTCCCAGGCGATCCGATGATGGAACAGAGCATCTCTCTCCCGGCTGTTGGTGGGATATTCTGGTCCCCGTTCCCGTAGCCTCGTTTCCGAAATTGGAATGTTTACGTTTTCATTTAGGATCGCTTTCGATGAAGGCAATTTCCGGACCGCACCACACCGGGACCTCTAGGGGGCCCTGGCTGGCGGTTGATTGGTTGGTTGCGAGCAAAACGTTTCTCGTTTTCCATTCTCCCTCTCTCTCTCGAGATGATGTACGTACGTGATGTGTGCGACGGTCAGCGGTAGAGGTAGCACGCACGATCGATCCGATCGATGCGACGACGACGAGGAGCTGTTGCGCTAGAAAGACCCCGAAATGGAATTGAAGGCCCGGTGCAAAACCGCCAACAGCAGCCAGCCAGCCCGCTGGTGTGTCGTCGTGGCCAGTGAGGGTGCATTCCGCCTGGCTGCTGGCGGTGCTGGTTGGTGGCTTACCGAAACTGGTTTCCGATCCGGTTGCCTTTAGGTGACGCTGCTGGCAGGCAGCACGACCAGAAAGCAGGTGCGGGGACCCTAGATGTGTGTTTCGGTATTTGGCATTTGTAGCCGTTTCATCGTCGTCGTCGTCGTCGTCGTCGTGGTGGATGTCGTCTGTGCTTTGCTATCAAATGGCTCACCAAAGTGGCTTTGACAGGCTGAAGAGAAGGGAGAGAGGGGGAGTGGCGATGTGCACAGCAGCGCCGCTAGAGCTCGATCGAACCCGAAACGGATGTAGAGCTCTCGGGCCAACATTGAAGGACCCAAAAAGGGCTGACATTGATTGCTCAGCGTGCCAGCTTGTGTGCGGAATGTTGGCTGGCAGGCCAGGGTCTCTGCACCGGTGGAAAGGGGGGGGGGGGGGGGGAACCGGTGTGGTGTGATACCTGTCCTGTCGTCGTTGTCGTCAAGTTATGTCGATTGAAGTGGAATGTGCTCTGTGCCGCTAGCATTAGCTAGCTCGTTAAACGTTGCAGCAGCGTGCAATAAAGGGCCACGGCACGGACCGAGTAGTTGTGCGTCCACTGCGCCTCTCTCAACAATCACCCAAGCCCAGGATCTTGCAGCTTATAGCAGGGGAGTTGATGGTGACGAGAGAGAGAGAGGACACCATGAGCATGAGTCCTGTAAAAGTATTGGATCCTTTGGAGAGCATATGTCTCGCAATGTTTCGATGGTCTGATGGTGGTGGTGGTGGTGGTACACCTGCTAGGACCTCCGCCAAGTTACATCAACGCCACCAACGCCGGCATGGATTTGGTCGTAAATTTCAGCTTCGACATACGGCCAGGTTCAGTAAAGGTTCCTCGCTCAACGAGCCTGAACCTGAACGAGAACTCTCCTCTATGTCACGGCACCTGCCTTGATGATGCACATGTAAATGTCGTTACGCGAGACACTAAGGGAAGGAGGAGAGGAGAGATGAAGCGGAGTGGAAGAGGCGACACCGACCACGAGGGGATGACACTTTGACAAGGTTTCAAAAATAGATAAATCAGTACAACCTTCCACCCTTTCCAGTTGTTGTGTCGTGGTGGTGGTGGTGGTGGTAGCAGAAGAGTGCGCAGCGGACGGGTGCGCTTGGGTTCGAAGTTCGAAGGAGGAGGAACAGGTCTCGCAGCCGAGTGAGCAGCTGATGCCAGTGTCATCACGAGGATCACGAGGATGGTAGGAGGAGAAGCCGGGGGAGGGTGCTACATACCCATCCATCCCGATCGCCCGCGACATTGAGGTTAGACAAACTTGTTGGCACAAGGCCCGAACGGTACGGCGCCGGTGGTGGTGCTGCTCCGGTTGCCGATGGATGGGTGGGATGCCAAAGGTGGTGGTGTCTCTGTGTCCGTGCGAGACGCGCATTGTAGTGTATCAAATATTCAAACTATACGGCAATGATGATGACGATGATGACGGTGATGATGATGATGCTGATGAGAAGGAGGAGCAGGTGAGGACCCTCTTCCTCCTGGCTGGCACCACACGGTCGTCGTCGTCGTCGTTGAGCGTTCACGGTTCACGATGTCGTGACGTCAAACCGAGCGACCAATGACGGTCCGGGGGATCGCAGGCGCACGCTCTTGAGCTAATAAGGGGGACACCTATGCCCCCTGGCCGCGCACCTGCCCGTTTGTGTCTCTGTTGTTCGCGTGAATAATTACGCCACTCGTATAATGGTTTGCATAAAGTTGAAGTAGTTTCTGTTGCTGGTGCCGCTGTGATTCCACCGTTGGTTGTACGCTGTGCTCTGACCTGTTTGTGCCATCTTCTGTTGTTAATTGAAAGGGGGAAAAGAGCACAGCGAGTTGGATGAGGTCCTTTGGCTGTTCCTGTAGTAGTTTCCGGAGCATAATGTGGGCTCGAAGTGACTTCCGAGTGGCCGAGTAGCGCTGCATATGGAAGGGACTGGCTTTAGAATAGTGTTGTATGTTGCATCCACCAAGCGACACTTGATCGTTTGTGATGAACACTCCAGCTGGTCAACCATCAATGCTGAAGAGGCAATGCTGGTAGCTATCAGATCAGAAAGCATATTAAATGCATGAAGATTTTCCAAACGATTTACAGTCTTTTTTAATTTGTTTGAAGCCAGTTTTTACAAATTAAACGGTCAGAATTGGATTGAAATAATGATAAACTTGTATTGTAAAACTCAAACAAATGCCCCCAAAACAGATGAAAAACAAATTGAAATATGGTGGAGACCATAAGTTACCCATCGAGATTTGGGTCTCTCATTAGATTGCTTCGAAAGTTGTAGAATATTCGCACCATGGAACCCCTAAACTGTCTTCAAGATGGCATAAAGGTATTGGCTATCGATGGACAACATTTTGATTCCAACATTTTTATTTTTTTTTTAAATTGAAATCTGCGGAAAACAGTTTTTTAAATGCAATACTCCTTTAGACACTTTGTTGGTCGATGAAAGATTGCACCTTCAGTTTGAGGGGTTGCCCAGATAAATCACATTTTGTGCATTTTAAAAATCGTGCTTAAGCAGAATACTAATGTGATTTTGTTCTTATTTCCCACCTCTCTCTCTCTCTTTTTAGCTACCAATCAATCGCGGAAAAACGCTGGAAAACGATGAACGAGGCTGAGGCCTAAGCCACAAAAAAAAATCGGCGGGATAAATCAATCGATTCCCCCCCACCCGGGCCGTGCGGTGTGCCCTCTGTGCACCAGAAACGGAAGATCCAGAATCCAGTTTCTTCTCCAATTCGACCAAGGCTCTCACCGCATCCAAGCCGTATTGCGTGCTGCGGATGTTTCGTGTGCCCGGTGCGTGCGTACGTGTGTCTCTGCGTATGTGTGCGTTCGTGGCCATACCCGGTTGTTGTATAAGTGGCTAACTGGTTAAGTGATTTTTCTATTCACAAGAGAGAAAAAGATTAAAAAAAACACGTTCCCGCTCATCATCATCATCACGCAAGCCTCTTCACGAACGCACGCCACCGACCGTGAAGCAGTGAAAGTGTTGCCAAAATAAAAATACAATTCACGGAGTCGCACACATAGACTGAAAGGTGACCCGGACCCACCACCACAGGCCAGGTGAAAGGGGTAAGACTGGCAGGACACCATCCACCACCCACCCGGGGTCAGCGAGTCGCGAGAGGCGCGTGCGGCGCATCCAAATTCCATCTCGCACCGCTACCTGGACGCGAGGGCACGATCTAGCTAGCTCGCCCAGTGCGCGGTTATTCGGTCGTGCGTCGGTGTGTGTTAGAGCCGGGAGCCAGGAGTCAGGAGCCACAGGAGGAGGACTCTTCCTTTTTTCGGATCGCCATTCTGAATACAAAAAGCCGCCAACCTGGAACTAATGGAATTAGAGAACATTGTGGCCAATACGGTCTACCTGAAGGCGCGAGAAGGTAAGAACGGGAGCGGATAGCGGGTGTATAGGTAGGGGGTGGCCTTTCGACCTAGCATATCTTATTTTTAGCCAGCTTCACTTTTCACTTTTCGGAATCTGTGGCGCGAAAATGCACGAAACCGCTGGGGAGAGAAGGGAACCGCAGCAGCACCAGCAGCAGCAGCAGCAGCAGCAGTGTTCTGCCGAAGGAAAACGAAAACTGGCCAGCCTTTGCCGGCATTTTTTTTTTGTTGTTGCTCCCCAACAACCACCATTCCAAAGCGGGGAAGGTGCTCCCGGATGCTCCGTTTCAACCTTCTGGTCCAACCGGGTCCTAGAACTGACCGGGGATGCTGTGGGGCCGTGTTTGTTTGCGTTTGGCCAGCCTAGGTCTCTCGTGTTTGTTTGTTTATAGTAGTTCGTTATGAGAGGCATTTTTTGTGGGGTTTTTTTTAAAAGGTTTGTACAAGAACGAGCTCTGAAGGTGGTGGAAATTAAGGGGAAAAGCGAAGTGCCCTCGCCGGACGGACTCTCCCCTGCGGGACCTTTTTATGTCCCGGATTCTGTGCCGTTCTTTTCCGACCCCCAAAAAATATGTAGCACCGATTGATCATTTCCCCGCGTTGGCGTGGTGTTGGAGAACAATCGGTTCGGTCGGTTGGGTGGTGATGGTGGCCACCACCCTGCTTTACCACTTGCTAATTGATTGGATCCGAACCGCCAGCGGCGCTCCGATCGACCGTTGTGTGGATGGGGTCTGCTTAACTCTTGCGAGTCCCAAAACACGACCAAGCGCACCACTTCAATTTGAAGCTCGATTAATTCTTCTCGCTTTGATGTTGATGCGCCGCCCGACGCTCGTTTGGTTGGCTGATGACGCTGCCAGCGAAGGCAGAAGAAGGGAACACGTTCGTTGAGATGTTTCGAGATTTTGCTCGGAAAAGAAAAATCGAAAACATTCATTTTTCTGGCGGAGTTTTCTTGATGAAGATGGATCCATCATATGTGTCCATTGCTGGGGCAGGCGGAAGCAACATTGCCACCACCAGCACCACCTCCGATGGGTCTACAGGAATGCGACATCCGTTTGCCTTATTCATCTTTTACTGGCGCTGCTGCTGCTGCTATCCTTCGTGCTCACGGTTCTGTTTCTATTTACCATAATTCATGGTTCCGAGCGGGCTGGCATGCATGATTCGTTCATTCGCACCGATGCACACACCGAAAGACACGCACTGCCGGTTGAGACCGTGCCGACGTCATCGTGTGTTAACGTAAGCGATATCGAGACAATTTCCATAAATTACCAGATACCTCGTTCTGTCACCATTCGACCTCGTTTTCGGATTCGGGATTCGCGGCCAATCGTGCCAAAAGACCGCTCGGGGAATATCCCTCGGTATTTGGGCCCTAAAGGACACTAGCCTGGCCGACGAACCTTTTTAGTTTATAGTTTAAGGCCGGAATGTCGAGACAGGAACGGAGGGCGGCCACAACGAGGGCGGCGTTGGTGAATCGATGTGCTGCACGGCTGAACCTCGGCTCTTCGGCAAATCTAGAGCAATCAATTACAATCAATTAAAATTCCATCAACCTCTTGTCCGGTGCTGCTGCTGCTGCTGCTGCGAGAGGTTCAAATCCACCAGGGAGCTGTAAAGCTAGATTGTCGAAGATGTGGAACTACATGGAGCGCTTTCTATTTAATCGCTGACCGGAATTTGTGACCGTGGATAGAATGTTGGTCATGCGAATGGCAGGCGTCGCCGGACCAAGTTCATAAACTCTCTGTGTCATTGATTCCAGAATGATCGAAAACTAGAGGAATACGTTCAAAGCAAACACCGAGACCATTGCGCGCTGTTCGAAACACGTGGCAAAGAGGTAAATAAAAGATAAACCAATTCTCAGCCAAACGGGGCGCCCCAGTGCCGAGATTGAGCTGGTCGTGGTCGCCCAGCCCGGCCCGGCCCGGCAGCAGTACCACCTGGTGGAAGTTCCGGGACGCCTAACGCCGGCTGAGTACGAGCATTGCACTACAGGCAAACAGTGTAATCAGTAGTCTAATCAGTGACGTCAGTGAGCGTCGTCAGCGCGGGCACGCGTTACACTTCACAATCAATTCGATTGTGTTGCGATCGTGGAGCGACAAATCGTTCAACGGTTCGCGTATCTTCCGTCGGCGACGAAAGTACCACAAGACGAGACATCCGGGATGGCCGCTACCGATAGACGGTACGACACCGGGCCCTGTCTCCCCCTCCCTCGACACCAGACCAATCAGTTGTGCAAACAGTGCCCACGAGCGCCTGTCATTGACGAGCCGGATCGGGTCCGGGATCCTGTTTTGTTGGAGGTGGAGGAAGGACGCCGAGCTTAGAAGAGCACTCGCGTGCCATATCCGATTTGGGCCGACCTATGTCAACGGTCAGTCAGTGCCACGGCGAACACGACTACGACGGCGATCCGTTAAAAATAGTTCCAAACCGTGAGCGAGCGCCCGGGAAAGGAAATGCTCGATTTTCAAAACATTGACCATCGCACACATCCGTCCACGACCTCGGCAAGGTGTAATCCCCGATGATGAGACGAAGTGTGGCGGGGACACGAAAAAGCCGGGGGGACAGGACGGACACCTCTACTAGTGGTCCAAGTGGACCCCGCGAGCATCATCTTGTCATCGCGACGTGACGTTATGGTCTGGTTGATTGAACATACTGTCGTAGCGTGTCGCTGAGGTGAGGTGAGACGAAGACGTGTTGCTGGAAGAACATCAGACCGGGACCGGTAAAGGCCGTCGCCGCCGGATGGCCGGTTTAGTCCGTCGTCGACTCTGGACCCCGCAGTGATGTGTGCGTTCCGTTCCGTTCCGTTCCGTTTCGACATTGACAGATGAGATGAAGTTGTCTGTTTTGCGGAGAAGCGCGCGTGTACAATCTTCTCCCGCTTCTTCAGCACCGAGCACCAGCGTTTGATGGACAGCTGGACAGATAGATGAAGATGGAACCACTCCTCACCTCCAGGGGTCATCTGCACACACGCTGGTTCCCGTGAGCAAGATGTTCCAAGATTTGGAAACGCTCCGGGGGGTGGTGGTATATGGCGACTTTGTATGCGAAAACTCGAGTGAGAGCAGTTCATCTTCACGTCAGCCCCGCGATATGTCAGAAAGGGATAGGATAGTAGCTAGAAGTAGTGGTAGTAGTAGTGGTAGCATCAACATTTTCGACGGTTGTTGTTGTTGCTACTCCTGTGGCCATGTTGTTTTGACAGTGTCGTGGCCGTTGAGCGTGTGGTTGGCTAAGCTTGGTTTTAGATTTTTCATTCCGGCCTCCCGGGGGGGTGTAGTGGGGGAGAATCCTCGCGAACCACCGCTCTTGGACATTCGACACTCTTGATCTCGGGACGTTGGTGTCATCCGACCGACCGACCTTTTAGTGGTCGATCGCAGAAGTGGCAGCAATTTATCAAACGCATTGCCGGAAGCAACCGGTGCCCCAAGGGAGAGGTCGCCTTCGTTTGTGGGTGACGACTAATGAAATCCTCCTTCCGGTTCCACGTCGGGAAAAGGAAAGCGTTTCGTGACCAACAGAACAGAGAACAACAGCAGCAACAAGCGGAAGAGGCCCCGTATGTCCTTTAGCGGTGACAGAGAGGCACACAATGGGATTATAGGGAGTCAAAAATCCAGAATTGTTCAAAGATACTAAAGATTTGACTAAAAAAACACAGAATTCCAGATTATTGGATTAATTAATTAATTAATTCTTTTAAACAGTCAGTCATTAATTAAATTCTTTTAATCAGACTAATTCCTTTAAACAGTAATCTCTATATAAGATTATGTTATAGTTACTTATTTAACCAAACTGTTAAAAGTAAAAGTAAAATATGATAACTCTTTCCTGCAAAAACCACAAAATACATTTTTTTGACAGGGTCGTCACTTATCGTTACCGAATCACTCATCATATACCGAATCCATCGATTCTGCCTGAATTTCTTACGCTACGAGATCAACGAACAATTCTTTTAGGTCTTCGTTGTGTTCTCCATTTATCCTACTCGCCGATGAGACCAATTATCCCTCTAATAGGTCCCAGAGACGTATTTAGCGCCCTGCTAATATATACAATATACCAACTGCATCCTTTTCAACATGTTTCTAGCGTGGATTAGTTGCCACAAGCTTAGGGAATGACGTACTAGCAGCACCCTAGCGCGATGTTACTTTTTAACATTAGGTGTAATAAAATTGCTTAAAGCTTTAGATAACTGTGCAAGAGCGAGGAGAGGGAGTTCGGCTAGTTTGGCTAGCTGGCGGGCAGTCTGGTAAACCGTGCAAACGAGAGATAAACTGCTGCACTTCACTGTGTGTGACCCTTCACTGCTGTGGAGCACTCCCACTGTGTCCAGTTGATGGAGTAGAGAACTACCTCGCACCAATCGCACAAATAAACATGCTGCCTAACATTTTACTTTACTTTTCCTCACGTTGTTGCTTGTTACGTCGGTAGCGGTAGCCGATCAAGCCGAGTGGAAGTTTCAAGAGTTTGTGTGGAGTAGAGACAAGAAAAAAGGAGACGAGAAGAAGGAGAAGGGCGGGAATAAATCATGTGCAAATAAATTACCGGCCAAACAGCGTGACTGATCGGTGGAAGGAGAGGTGGTGAAGTACCTACAGAATGATAGATATTCCCTTCGCCAAAACTACTTGGCCACCACCACCACACAGCGCTGAGCTGGTCTTCTTCTCATCGATTTATGATGACACGAGTTCGCCCATAATGGGGCCCGTTCGTTTGAGGCGTTTGTTGTACTACTAACGAGTACGAGCGCTAAGGGGACACTTTCTGTTCTGTTGGCGCTATTGTTTTTATTGTTTCTGTTTGCTGCCACCGTGGAGTGGAGTGGGACTGTTTGCTGAAATCCTCGTGACCCCCGGAGTGGTGGCCACACAGCGTGTTCCATGTTTCGTGGCAGATCCATGTAAGATCTGTCGTGTCCGCCACCATTCCCTCTCTCTGTTCACCGTACTGGGCACACCTTTTATTTATAGTTTTATTGGGGGAGGCTCGAGCCACGGGATACTCTTGAGTTGAGGGCGGGCGCGCATGTCAAGCCCGCTTGTGGTGTGACCCGCTTGACAGCATAAACCGACTGATAAGCGGGCCGCGAGAGCAAAAGGTTTATTTCCATACACCCCACACACCCCGTAGTACGTAGCTTATCTGCACGCGCGCCCTCGCGCGGGGTTCCTCCACCAAAAAAACAAAAAAACAACCCACCACGGCACCGCGCGAGTATTCGCGCACATTCGTGTCGGTATTGTTGTTCCCGATCGCAGACTCTGGAATGTGCCTTTTTTGGGGAGGCCGTTGGAGCTGATAGCCGTCGACCGCTGCTCCGTGATATCGCTGCGCTCTCCACGGTGGCGGTGTACGTGCGAGAAAGTGAACAGGCGCGCGCTCGAAGTGAATTCCACGCGAATATTTCCAATTAATCTCGACCGCTATTCCGATCTTCGGCTCTGTGTGAGTAACGGGGAGAGCTAAATCCTTAGGCAGCTATTGAAGGAGAAGTATTGTAAGAAGGAGTTCTTGGACTCAGTAATCACTTCGATTAGTTGGAGTAACACTTTGTTGAGCCATAATCATTCTCAAAATGTTGTAGAAGTTGTCTCGAGCGTCTAGTGGTATTTTGTACTCCAAAATCTGGAAAACTACACAACACTTGATAGGATTCTAGGGGAATAGCCTTATTCTCAAGATATCCTACAACGACTCAAATATTTCTACAAAGTTTATGTCGCTTGGAAGCACAGGTACAGAGCCATCGAATCCGCTTACAGACACTTACGTTCCAATTGAAGACGTACCTCGAGGTAACGTACCACGCCGTGTTCCTCTACTACTCGCTAAAAAAAAAACATTGCATTGCACGTCCGACTTCGAGTCCATCGAGTTGAAACTGGACCGGACCAGTTTGCGGCGCTCGCTGGGAGAACTTTAGCACCCTCGCCCCCTCCGCACCGTTATCAGCAGCAGCAGCAGCAGCAGCAGCCGTGGCGATTCTAGCTCCTTCGCAGCGAATACCCTTTCGCTCGTTCACCCGACAAGGCTGCTCTCGTTTTGCTCAGTTCGACCTTCTCTCGGGGTCCGAGTCCATGACTCCATGGAGTCACTATGAGCTTGTGTAGTTCCACTGGTCAATAATATCATGCTGGTTACTGGAAATGTTTAAGAATATTGCACGCTCTTCATAAAGTGCACCTCAGTTTGTATTGTACAGGTTGTGCCTCTTAAAACAGCAAGGAATGTCTATTGGACACGTAGCGGATGCTCGTTGGGGCATCTCTCTATACTTTTTTCCCCCGGATGTAGCACCTTCACCATCATTACACGCGCGCCACCGGTCCTCAGGTCATTTGACGGATCGGTTGGCCACTAGCAGACCGACCAGCTGGCCACGACGTTCCTACGGTTCTCGTTCGACGATAATTTGATTCTCACATTCCCAATTCGATTAACTCCCGGCGTAATTGAACACCGACCAACCGACGGACTGGTCTGGTCCTGGTCGTTGTCGTCGTTGGCTCACGTCCCCGCTGGCTGGCTGTGGTGTGCATGTGCATCCCAATCAGGGCGCTTGGTCACATCTCTCTCTCTCTCTCTTACTCTCGAGCACAAAACAAACCACAGAAACAGAAACGAGAAGAGGATGCTGCCAACACGCGCGCAGGTAATTAGTAAATTATGACGTTTGGAGCACCCTTTGCGCGGTGCTTAGCGGTCCTTCGCTGCTCCGATGACGTAGTTCTCTCCATCGTCTCACTGCAACGTGTGTAAACATATTCTCCGTCTGTCGGTCTGTCGGAGTGGAATAGATGGTGCGCACTCTACTGGGAATTTAAACCACCGGCGGCGGCGGCAATCACATGAACACACGCCGAGAGGCGCGAGATTTATGCGCCCTTACGACGCGCATCTCACGATCTTCATTGACGTAGCCGAGTGGCCGAGCTCGACTTGACGTGTAGTTACCGCACACCCCAGGGCAAGATCGCCATAGCCGGCCACGCGGTTGTCTGGTTTGTCTGGTTGCACCCAGCCACGGAAGTGCTAATTTTGCGCTAACCATCGAATGCTGCGTATGTGGCGCCCTGTGGTGCTTGTTATAGGACTGGCTTCTGCTCCTGATCGGTATCGCGCAACGACATCGAGCAGACGCCGTACAGGAAGGAAGTGGTCGCGGCAATCCCGTCTATGAGCTGGTCACGGCTTGTTTTCAAACAACAAACGACTCTCCTCCAGCTCTTGGAGGGGGGCCTCCCCCGGGCCAGAATGGAACCGAAATTTCATGAATCTGTCATCAATGGAGCCACCGCGGGAACCACCGTGGACGTCGCACGGCGGCAAATATCAAAGCGCGCGACAAGAACGAGGTTTGTGTTCTCCAAGCCAAATTCGCTTGTTACTGAGGAGCGCGCGCCAATCGGTAAAGAAAATAGTGTCCCAGCTCTCTAATTCTTTCACGCCAGAAGGTCTAGCGAGGTTTTTTGGTACGCATCGGAATGTGTGGCTGGCTGGCTGGCTGACGTGTGCGCAGTGTTGGTCACCGGATGTTTGTGCCAGGTATTAGCCTTCTAGCGGCGGCTCCCCTCAGCAGGGGATGATTGATCGAGGGATCGAGAAAATGTATTTGACTTAGAATGAGGTCGGTCTAGACTCTAGAGCTTCTCTTTTCAGGCGGGAATAAGGGACCATCTGAAGCCCACGAGGCAGACTAAGATCGCCACGTGCTGTTGGTCCAACGGACAAATATTGTCCAAAATGAAACATAGTGATAAGGAGCACCGAAAATGGAAGGAACCTGGTGGCATCATCTCCCTCTGTGCCTGTGTGTGATGTCAATGAAACTCCTCTGTTGCTCACGGAATTGACATTGAATTCCTGAGCGAATTCGAGGAATAAAAAAGGGGGAAAAGTGGTGGCAAGATAAGGTTCCACGAGGAGACCACGTCCGATAAGAGCAGAAAACACGTTTTATCGGTGGCCTGTGGGGGCGCTCGTGGATGTGGGCGCGACGTCAATTTGTTTTGATTGGACTTTAATCGATGATGTCATGGGCGCTCGTGCCCTGGAAACGACGTTGGGGCAGGCGCGCCCCCTCGCGCGATCATTCACCGGTCAACACCGGTAGTCCCTATAGTCGGTTCCCGTCTCTTTCCTGGTGTTCCTGTGCGAATGGGGCGACGACGAGGAGTGCCATCTGACCACCATCACCTCCGGTGGATCTGGGTCAAGAGCGCGTTGGTTGCGGTCGCACAGTTTTGGTGCGCGCGCGCGATCGCGTTCTCATTCCGCGTTCGCTGCCTGATAACTGACGGCGGTGGTGTGTCCGATCGGATGGGACGTGACACACGATCCACATAACCATAAATGTACATTCGGTGGTCAGTCAGTCAGTCGGTTGGCCACTGGCCTCGCTATTCGCATCCGAGATAAAGAGAGAGAGAGAGAGCGCGCAAGCGCGCTGAACGCGCTATCATCAACAACACGTCGAGCGCGCCGTGTCCCTGTCCCTGTCGTTGTAGCTTGGAGCAGCTTCCGACTTCTACTTTGTAGCGACTTGACTCGCGGATGGAACTGGAGTGGTTGGCCCAACGCGCGGAGATGAACCGCGCGAAGGACACACACGACTGACGGACGGGGAGTTAAACGCTGATAAACGCGTTCCGGAGGCGGTGCGCAGTGCGACTGACACCACCATGCCATTGGTGGTTCGATTCGATTTGCTGCCAGCACAGACTCCATTCGATGACGTTCTACTTCCTGCGTCCAGTTTGTGCGGTATAATTAGCGGAACGCATGTTGCTGCTGCTGCTGCTGCTGCTATCTGTGAAAGCGTACTCCATTGATGTTTATAGCATTTGGACGCGGTCGAATGGTCGAATGAGGGTGGTGGCCGCAAAGCCGCAATGCTAATGTGCTGCGAGCTGCTGTGTGTTAAGCGTTTGTAGCCGGCGTCGAGAGCGACGATTAATAAGTTAATGTATGTTAAGAGATTAATGTTACGAGTGTTTGCGCGCGATGAGATGTTAAGACGACAACATCTAGACCGGCTATTTATACTGGTTCCATAATGATAGCCTTGCCTGAATGAATCGGTCATAAATTTGGAAAACAAAAATCCTTCGCGTTGATAACATGGAATGATGAATGAGCTTCTTCCTCCGTGTCCTACAAAAATTAATTGTATTTATTTTTTAAAATCAAATGCCTGTTCTCCGTGATCAGAAAATGAAATCCTTCGGTTCATTCTGCCCTGAAGCATCATTCATCTTGCAATACGCAAGCCAATGTTAAAAATAATACTTTATTTGTAACTTACTGTGGAATGTACAGCACAATTCATTTATCGAATTTAAACTTAATTTTAACATTTCTACTCACTTCAATTGTTAGTACTGAACAGCGTACCACCAAGATAATGCAGAAAAAATGAATAACCTTGGCGTGTCAATCGCTTCTCGGATGCAAAACACCCGGTTTACGAGTGAAAAAGGGAGAAAAAAAAATTCATTCTGTTCCTTTTTACCAGCACCACACAGAGATTGCTTGTTGTAACCACATTGGCTTGTAACTGACGGATCCCCGTGGATATGCGAATTCCTGTGCAGAGCGCGTTACATTGGCTTCTCGCTCGTGTATGGTACCGTGAGAACGCAATCTCCATACGAATGAGTACGGCCAGTCGACCTGTCAGCCGACATTATGTCCAACTGCTCAAAAGACTCTCGCCTGCTGTTGTATCGCCTTTCAATCGCTCGTCGATTCGCTCGCGATGCATTACACTCCGACTAATTGTTGGAAGGCCAACATGAACCTTCTGCAACAATGTGCACAGTTTCGAGTCGCGAGATCGCCTAGAGATCGCAACCTGATGGACACCACCAATCGATCGCACACGATACGACTATCAATCACGCAGAGTTCCCCTTCGCATTGCCACACCACCGGGCGCACGGACGAGAGATTAATCGTTGACCATCGTTGGATGGAACCTTCCGACCGACCGATTCTCGTTAGAACAGAGAGTGCGACTGCAGCCGCCACCTTCTCCGGGTTGTGTGCTCCAGAAAACCTCATGGTCTACCGTTTACCGTCGTCTTAAAGGCGTTATTTATGCGCTTCATTATTTTCCGAGCAAACTCCGGGCACCCCCGGAGTATCTGACAAGCATTAGCATTGTTTTGCAGGACAACGGAACGGAACGGAACGAACCTCTTCTATCGTAGAGCCAACGGAGCACACCGAGAGCCGTACCGAGACCGAGAGCGAGAGAGAGAGAGAGAGCTCGACTGCTGTTCCGAGTTGTCGCCCTAGCCCTTTTTCGGACCGGAGAGATCGAATGAGAAGCGGATAATTAAGTGTGGTTTCATGAATTAAAGATTTCTGGCCCACCCCGTTGACCCCGCGGCCGATGCTCCCCGCAATGTTGTGACTTGCCAGAGCCGGGGAGTGACTCGCAGTCGCAGTCGCAGATCACTTGTGGTGTCGTCGAGGCCCCGAGGTTGTTGTGTCGTGGAGAGGCGACGACAGCGCGACGCGGTCGCCGTGTTGTTTTGGCGTGTAACGAGTACCATTAAGACAGTTTTCTTAATGAACCGTACTAGATGGATCATAAGCTGTGTGATGTTGAAGGTTATGAGTTCGCTTAATTATAAGCCCCGGGGGTACTGGGGCACACAGATTGAACCACATGGCACCGGGGGGAGGGGTGGAACAAATTTGCCAGATTTTATTCTGTGGAGCAGCTGCAGTGCCAGTTGGTGCAAATTTTGCAATCCTAGCCAGGCGGTTATGATATCAGTCAGAACTTCTCTCGGCCTGTTATGTTTGACGTAATTTTTGCTTTCGCCTTTGACGTAGCTTGCTCCAGCAGCATTGTGATAAGCTTCTACACGCTTATTAATAGACGTTTCTATGGATTTCTGGCTATCAGCACCACGTGGTAGTGTAGATGTTGGACGCTTTTGTGTAAATTGAACGTTGAGTTCCGCAAAAATTCCGAGAAATGTTGCGAACGGTCAAAGTGTTTTGTTGATTTGTCGTGCCATGATGGTTGACAAATCGCCTTATTTTTACGCCAGTTCCTTGTGCATGAAGCCTAAAATTAGAAAAGAAAATGATGAACTTCCCCGGTCTGCTCCAGTAGTGCTTCATTTCCCATGGCTCTAAGGCAGAGATTTGCATAAATAAAACCACCGGGCATTGGTCGCGAATGCTTACAAAGCTCTGTTCTGTGCCCCTGTGCTCCTTTTTGAAATATTCAGATACACAATCTGGACTAAAGCAGCACGGTCTCACATAGAACACGAACAGAACCAACGCATCTACTGGTAGCGGTGCTTGACTGGTGCATTTCAAGGCCCCCATCCTCAGCTACACTGTTTTCGCCGTCGTCGTCGTCGTCGTCACATCGGCAACACGCGGAACCTCGGCCGGCAGTGGCCCCTTCGAGGTGTTTTGAATAACGGTCACGAATCTAAGAAATGCAATGGCCGGACGATGACGCACATCAGACGGACCAGAACTGCACCGTCAGGCGAGAGAGAGAACAACGAAAGTGCTTAGGTCGGCAAGTGGGTGGGCGGGCGGACGGGCGGGTAGGCGCGCGTGTTGCTGGTGTCGCGATGACAAACTTACAGCGCCAGCGGTCGAGCCGAGTTTCATATCCAGACACGTGGCGTGGTAAATAAATGCCCGACAAGCGGTTCTAGCATTCGAGGAGAAATTGTTTGACATTGTTGGAACTTGCTTCTTTTTTTGGGGTTTTTTTAACTAAGGAATACCTCCCCGGGGATCGATTGAAGCGCATTGATTGCGTTCACATCCTCTCCAGGCATTTACATCCTCTCCTGCCGCTTACTACGAACTCGGCTCTACGGCGCATTCCCCTCGGTCACAGTCAATGTCAATAGTGCAATGTATGCTCCACCAGATTGGTATTCCGATTGCGTGTCCGTGTGTCCGTGTTTGTGAGTCAGGTAGGGAAAGATTGGCTTGATTGTTGTATTTTGGAAGGGGACACTAGTTCCGGAACTGCCGCCCCATGGGATCACGATAAAGTTGTGTCGCCGACGGTCGCATAGCGTCGCTGCTCGATGTATTGGCTGAGAACTCTTCCCACCGGAGTTGATAGTCGCAGTTTGGTCCGCAATATCCGGGTGCAGTAATCGAGCAATACGCGGTTTGCCAGTTTGCGTTTTGTTGTTCCGCGGCCGTTGCTTCTCTGCACTTACCGCAGCAATGTTGTCCGTAGTAGTTCCAAGTCAACAGTAGGACGAATGTGGATTTTCCTACCTTTCAATACCGATTCTTGCGATTCTTTACTCAATCGGATTGTATTGGTTCGGTTTCTGGGGACAGAAATGAATTCCAATTTTACAAGAGAAGCTCATCGTCTACAATGATCTCAATTGGCTCGTAGATTCCTTGTAGGTTGATGTAAGAAATGCGTATTATTCGTCGATGAATGGATTCTAGGTCCTAAAAAGTTCACATAGCAAAAACACCTTCCTGTTGTGTGCACTTTAACCGTTTACTTTAAGAAACAAGAAGCGAACTAGCACTCACTTATCGCCGCAATGGCAAAAGAGATGAGAGTTTAGTCATGGAAATGATTTTCGTTTTCATCGAAACCCGAAACAATAGATTGTGTGGCGTTAATAATGAATTCCCTCTGCTTAACGAAGCGCATGCACGCAAGTTACTGCTGTTATCGGTGCCCTCGCAGAAGGACGAACACCACAGTATGCTTCACTGCCTCCTTCAACGCCGCCGGTCACAAGTTTAAAATAGCTTTAGGCGCAGCATCGCAGGTTTTAGATTGAAATCCCCAGCATATCTCGGCGGCAAGGGGCGCCTTGCTCTTTCCCCCAAAAACCGAAACAACCGGACCAGATGGAGCGTGAAATCGATCCAAAATTCCGCCCCGGGTGTCCCTGTGCACCGTGGTGGTGGTTACAATTCGGAAGACCGGAAGTGACGGAAGGACACGGTGCACTGATGGGGGCGAGTGCAGCTCCACTCCAACGAACTCCATCGACGGATGGCGCGCGAGCGCGCGCGCGCGGTTTCACTGACCGTGGGATCGCCGACCGGAATTGATTGTCGTGTGGTGGACTGCACCACCACACCGTTTAACCTCGTTGCCGTGGCCATTTACTACTCCTACTAGAGAGACAATTGATTTTATTAGACAAAATGGACGCGCTGAACAACGCAACGCGGTGTTTGCTGTGGCCGCCGTAAAATGTTCAATGATGCCATGCCCCGGTGAGTGGTGGGGTGAGATTTTTAGGGTCGACTATCCGGCTGGACAGACGCGAAATACTGTGGCCAGCACTCCGGGTGGGTGTGCGCGCTACCGACTTTCGAATTTCCACTTCTGGTCTCCCCTCCTGGTGGTGGTGGTGGTGGTGGGTTATGTATGGAGTTTGACTCTCAACAGCAACAGCACACCTCGATCGATCGACCGGGAAAGAGCCAGGGACGGTGGGAGAGCGAGCGCGCTGGAACATATTTGCTGGAATGTTTAGCACAAGGGGCGTGACATGGACGGATGGTGGACCACGTAGCATTAGCATCATGGTGGGGTGTGGTGGACCGTCGGTCGGTCGGATGGTCGGTTGGTCGGTGATGGAATTGTTGCGAAGCTAACGAAGTGTGACTAATTCGGAAACGGCACGCAACCGTCCCTCTTGGCGGCCCCCCACAATTCTTCGACTTTTGGGTGGTGGGTGAGGGTGGGCGGCACACAGAGCTGCGTGCGGCGGTGGCGCTAACTGCACGCTTGTACCTTCACAGTTCGTTCAGAAAAGTCACGAGCAGTAGCACCGTTTACAGGAGGATGGAGGGCATGAAGGAGCCAGGGTCATGATGTGGCAACGGGGGATGGAGGGTAAATGCCACCCGCCAATCGTCATAAAGGCTTTCAGCAATCATCTTGCCAGCGAATGGATTAACGGAATTAATTGTATTTGCCGAATGGCGGCGCTGCGTTTGTCTTTAAGCTGTTGACACACCGTTATTGATGGGGGGGGGGGGGGGGGGGGGGGAGTAACGATTTCGATTTCGCCCTCCGGAAGTGGACAATCATGCTCTCCTGAGGCCAATGAGTACCATTTTGTGTGCCACTGGCGAGAAGGAAGTGGACAAACTGTTGAGCGTGAGACCGTGCGGAAGTGGTTCGATATAATAGTAATCGGAATAATCAGTCCAGACCAAATAGTGTTTATAGTTTCCTATTTACTTTGGTTTGGTGCGGGAGCCTGGTGACGGAAGTTGTAGATAAGGCAGGTTTCTGTGAGGTTCATATTTACGAGATGACGCGGGAATTTCGTTTTGGAAGCCTCCGGTCATGCCTTTGCTCGCTGGACTTACAGATTAACGAATGTTGATTTCATTTCAAAATTGAAGCTTCACATTTTTGGAATTATTCCTATGACTTCGAGGTGTTTTGAGATAGGTCTTTGTTGAATCTTTTAAAGTTCTTTTTTTACACGAATTGCAGAATTAAAATTCTCAGTTGCTCTATGAGCAACTCTTGGTCATTCAGCTCACAATTCGCTCTATAGAATTGTGCAATCTTTTTCTTTGAAACGGAATCAAAATCAAATTGTTTAACTTCCAGTAGTACTTTGCTTCGTTAAAAAGAAATGAAGAATTTCTCTCAAATAAACAAACTTTTTATCGAGTTTTTTTTATGAAGCATTTTAATGATATCAATCGCCATCGTTGAGCTCTTGATGTTGTCTTGCCCTTTCATTAGTCAGTCCATGGTCCATTACAGAATAATGGAGTACACAGCCTCTTCTACATTCGTCGAGCAAATTGAAAAGGATACTTCTAAGTTAGACGTCAGACATTCGTAACACATATCGCAAACCACCGCGGTCCATGAGCTAAACTGTGCTCATCTACACTTTCAAGCGCCACTTTGGGTTGCGCTGGAGTGCTTTCAAGGATTTATTTCCAAAATAAACACTACTTCACTCACAGAAGGTGGATGCATATCCGTCGTATCGCCGTACGGTGGCTGAAGTGTGTTCCTATAAAATCAGATGATCGGAAACACGGTCGAATGCCCGCGATACTCGCTACACTCCCATGCAGCAGTCCTTGAAAACGAAATCCCAATAGTATCCATCCGCTGCCTTCGGATGGATTGCACTGAACCTCGAACCGAGGTTAGAGGATGATGATGATGAACGGTTTCATATCAACGTAGCGCTGCTCCACGCTCGACACGTTTTATGCTCGCACATAAGCCTTTATTTTGGGTGTTGGTTGGTTTGATGGTTTTCGGTGAACCGTTTGTGGTGTCTGGATGCAGATGATTTTCTTCTTTCTACATCCCTTCGATCAAACACGGTCGTTTTCGTTATAATTTTCGAGCATCCCGAGACCCGAACTCTGGGCTATGTGGTAGCGCATCAATCCGCCTCAATAGCCTCCAAGATCCTCTCATGCCCGTCGTATCCTTTTCAATATCATATTGAACGACTGCTAGGGTTGACATCTGAATAAATAGAGAGATACTTAACCTCGCTCCCACTGTCCCACGGCGACTGCTACCGAATTCGTCGTTCTCTCCGGTGTTGGTCATGCATGACATCGGCCGAATCATATTTCCACTGTCAAGTGAGTGTCAATGAAGGCGGCTTTCTTCTCTCAAGATAGCCCACCTCCTCGAGCTACCTTCTCCGAAGGGACGGAAAATTTGCGAAAATCCCTCCTCGCAGTCGCATCAAAATAGGAAAGGTTTTTGGTGTGGGGCCCCGCTGGGCCGCGCAAACGGTGCGGAATCATATTTTCCATCTCATCGACGACAAAGACGGCCGTGACACGTGTGACACAGGCTCGGAGGCGAAGCTCGAAAAATTATGTTTCAATTCACTGCCAATCGGTGCTAATGCTCTCTCGGAATCAGTTCTCTATTATTCATCAACTTTCGATCCCTTTCCCGTAAAAGATGCCCCCAAACAACTCCCAACTCTCTCTTGGTGTCACGCACCCATCGTTTGGTGCGACGTGGCCCCCATCGTGGCGGTCCTTTCCACTTGATTGTCTCCCAAAGGGGTCGGTGTCGCAGGTTTCGGTTGAAGAAGTGTTTTGGTGAATTATGGAGAAGCGATCGACCTGCTCCACCCCACCATTCACTCTGCTTGGATTCAGGTTCCTTTCCAGTTTCTGCGCTTCTTCTTCTTAAGGCTGGGCGTAAACCA
>NC_064877.1:14327500-14335000 GCF_943734665.1 Anopheles aquasalis
AAATGTATTCCTGTGTACTGAACTGCTACTGCATTGAAATCGCAAGACAATACCGATCATAAAAATGAAAGTGATGGAACATGACAGCTGCTAAACTCCTTACAAAATTCATCACTCATCGCATCGAAAAGATCTTAAGCTCAGGGAGGCAACTGTTGCAAATGAATAATAAATTCCATTTCGTGGAAATTTTGCATGAATAATTATGAATAATAAGATGTTTATGAATCGATCGCTTCTTGTCATAACTCAATTCTTCTATCCACATTGTCGGTAATACAGTTCCGAGATACACTGGCTATCATAGGATTTTACTCAAGTGTATATCCGAGAACCTTTACAGCATATTTTGCTCATGCAATTTTTCATTTTATGCATCAATTTTCTTCCCTAAAGGACGGGATTCCTTCAAAGTCATCTATTCCTTCCCGTTCTTTAATACCGTTTGGTTTCTTTATGCGAATATTAATGTCAGTTTCCTTGTATCGATCAATATCTTTTTGGACAATAATTGTGATCACAAATAGCTTTCTTTTAGATCTAAATTAGTAATATAGGGTCTTGATAAAAGATATCCTAGTCTAGGGCTATCAGTCATGTTACGGTCATGCTATTCAAGAAGCTTTTTTATTTTGCAAAATCCACCAGAGGTCATTCTTTATGTAAAGTTACTGTCATTTGCCAGCGAAAAAAGCGTGACCGTCTAGGACACTCACCCTCGACGTAGAAGGACGACAATTACTTAAACAAACTCTTGCTACCCTTGCCCGTAGCTTTCAGATAATTCAAAAGCAAAGTGCAGCAGCCCGCTTTCGGATTCGCTCGCCCTGAATTTACAAATAATTTACGATAAAGCGATGCTTCTGCCAACGTTTCAAGAAGCTAGCAAGAACTGTGGAGCAGATACCGTACCCCGATGGTCAGCACTCTCAGCACTTCCACTACAAGAACACTTTTGCTCCTGATGCTGGTTGGCTTGGCTTGGCGTATCGATTTTTCACCATCGCCATTGTGTGTGCGCCCTCCAGTCCCAAGTATGTCCCGGGTTGTTATCGGGTTGCATCCCCACCACAGCCCCCGATTGCAATGTTTCCAGTTCCCAAAAAATGTGTTGCCAAGAAATGCGAAGGCACATAAGGACGGCGGAGTGCGCCGTTTGGGAGGGGCATTGGGAGCCAGTAAATGAAGTTTACATACTTTTCCCACCCAGAAAACCATCGTCCAAAGGGGAGGGGCGGTGGGAGGTTGGTTGATGCTGCTGCTGCCGCCGCCGTTGGTTGGACAGTTTTTCGCAGACATAGATTTTGCGCCTGAACGCTGCGGACCCAACAGCCAGCCTGTATGGCCGTCATGTGGGAGGTAGGGGCCGCTGGGTGGTGTGAGAGCGTGAGAACGCGCGCGAGCGGTGATAACGCAATCAGTGTTTGCATTATTATGGCTTAATGAAGTAATAATATAGTTTGGAAGACACATTTCGGACGGTCGCTGTCAGCAGAGTGTGCCGCGCTCAGCATGGTTCCAGCTCAGCCAGCTGGGCCAGACAGCTCCTACTGTACGTGGTCACCAACCAGCAGCAGCAGGACCGATCAGGGGGCGACCAACGTCCTCTAAGAGACCATGACCATGACCAGGGGACTGAAATCAAAGTCGTGCCGGGTCTGAAAATGAATTATGTTGTTGCTGTTCCTACTGCTGCTGCTGCTGCTGATGCCATGGTGCGAATGAACAAAATTGATTAAAAGACTTTTCGCTCTCCGCGATCCTCCCGGTCACCTTCAGCGCCATTCTCGCGGATCACACGCGCTTCAATCGCGGCGCGGAGTGAGACAGTGTGTCATGAGTGGCAGTGATGGGCCACGGAGCAGCAGAAGAAGAGACCTCTCTCTCGCTCCCTAAGAACCGCCGCGAACGTTTTTGGTCCAGTGATGCGAAAAGCATAGAAATTGCTTTAGGCGTAGCGTGTAGCGAAAGGAGGAGAAGTAAAATGTCGCTCACTGGCGGTGGCAGCGGCCTCGCAGCGAAATTACCATCTCCGCGTGACGATGGGTAAACATGCTTAACGCGCCATGCTCGTGACGAAGACGAAAAACATAAATCCTTCCATCAGAAACTTGGTGCACAACTCCGGTGGCAGGCTCCAGCGGTGGGGTCAAGAGGAAAAGCATGACGGATGCTCTGTCTCTATCACTCTGTCTCTCCATCAACGGTTTCGATGGTTTGCCAAGTTTGCACCAATTCCTGGCGTGCACAGCACCACCATTGTACCAACCGCCCCGGGAACGAGTACGCCAAGGATAATGGTTGCACCAATGTCTCCAAAGACATCCTCAGACATAAATCTTTCACATTTCGCTTCGTCGGCCGTTCGGTTTGGCGAGCGAAAGAACGAGAACGAGGAGAAGGAGAAGATATGCTCGCTGCCAGTGTTGTTGTCTGATGGCAATGGCGGAAGTAATGAGATAAATTTCCCATTCTACCAACTCCCCACTGGCATGCCATCTTCCTGGATCCTGGGCTTCGATCTTTGGTGGTATCTCTCTCTCTCTCTGGCTGTAGCTGCGTGGTTGGTGATGGATGGTGGCGCTAGAAGCAGGAGACGATAGCCGACCACCGATTGCTGGGCGAATATGGACGGACGGGGTCAATGCGTCACTTTGTCATGTTGTTGTGTCGAAGGTGGTGGGGTGGGGGCCGTCGATGGTGGAAAACGAAGGTGGAATGATGGGACGATATGGTGGAAGAGCAAAAAATGTCCTATTTTGAAACACATACACACCCGAGGAGAGCCGGTGGACAGGGTGGAAGAGCTGGCGCTGGAATCAATAACGTCTTTACTGACTCGTATATCGCACCGTGCGGATCCTGACAGGAAAGGATCTAGCGGCAGGTGCACGGGGTTCGAAGCAAGTGCAAAAGCCACTTACTCGAGCAGCCAGCCAATCAGCCAGGACGGGACCAAGACCCAGTTTAAAGCGTCGTTTCTATGCGCCTTCAGACGCGAAGGGGGCACATACCACTACTACTATTACACCTGCACATACACTGAAAGGGGGCCGCAAGCTCGCCAGAAGAAGCGGAGTGGAGCTTTCTAGACAAATGGTAGTTGCTGGTGCGAGGTCAAAACCATTAATATAGATTAGTGTCTGCCACAAATGTGCAGGTGCTGTGTGTGGGTGGGCGGGGTGTGAGTTTGTTTAGTGTTTTATACTTTTGCGAAAATAAAAGAACCAGGAGGAGGGAAAGAAAGGGTCTTCGCTGGAAGAGTGTTCAACGCTTGCCAACCACCAGGCGCCTCCGCCAAAGGGGGTGATGGATGAGTGTTGTTGTAATAATAAGGAGATTACATTGTCACCCATCGTGTCTGGCAGTATTTATGGTTTCCACGTGTTGCACATTCTGCATTGCAGTTAATATGTAAGTGGTTTTCTGCTGCAAACGAAGTCTCAGGGGAGAAAACATATGATAGTTTGCGTTCTTTACTCGATACAATCTGTTTTTTTAAGTATCAGGTCCAATTTAATTCAGTTCCATGCAATAAGGTTGATTCACAGGAATTGAGTTCGATGTATGGCTCCGAAGGTATGGAACATCAACATAGTAGCTCGGTACATCATAGTGAACAGATGTATTGTGTTTATTCTTGCTATCTCAGTAGCACATGCCAATAATTTATGTAGTTTTTCTTTGGAAGTTTTCTGATCAATTTGTTTGTTGTGCTACTGCCGCTCTCTACTACGTTTTGCTCAGTTTTTATTTTTGACTTATTCAATTGAACGATTTTGTTAACGAATACGAAAAATAATCAAACTGTGTTATGAACGACTTATAGCATTGATCCCCCTTAATTGCACATGAATCAACGGTAAAATATCCCCCAATTCGAGGCCATCCTAGTTGGGACATTTGTCAAAACCCCTGCGCCTACCAAACCAATACACCAATAGATCAAACGTCAAATTGCTCTTTCCGGTTCCGCACACTGGCCTGGCGCGTTACGCGAGGAAAATTCCCAGAAGTTTCACACAAAAAATCCAGAACCGAACCTGACTCTCGCTGCGTGCCTGAATTTGCACCGAAGAATTCCGGATGTCGGAACCGGATAGTGGCAGTGATCCGACGCGGACGGAATGAGGAATGTCCTTGTCCGCCTCAACAGATTTCCGCTGAAGCGATGAAACGAAGCATAAATCCCTTGTTTTCGCCGAAAAAGTGGTGCGTCAACAGTAATAAAACGGGCGTCGTGGAGGCAGGCGGCGGGGTGCGGTGCGGAGCCGGTTCGAGAAGGGCCGTTCTGGCGTCAAGCACAACATCCTTCAGGCCAGTACGGGCGTGCCTTGCTCGCAAAACGATTTTCTAATTCGGGAACGGAACCGTTTGCTGACGCGTCTTGAAAGCGCTGGTGTTTTCTCGGTCGACTGTTAATTGGGATTTTGGTCGCAATGACCCCGAGGTAAAAGGAGCCTACTCCCTCCGACGGTCCTTGCGGACGTTAATTGCGTGCTTTGAGTCTTTAAAGGATTATCCATGCTCCACAAGGCTCTCCGAAATTGCGTGCGTGTCTCGTTATATCGCACCCAGTAGTATTATGTTGGATTTCTTTCGCTGTGCTGTTTGTCTGCAAGGACATTTGGTCCTGGCTTCGGGCGCATTGCGTACGGTGCTCTGTGTATTGATCAAACTTCTGTGCAGCCTTCGGCATCCAAGGATTCATACGATTTCTCATCCTTTCTGCATTCGTTCTTTTTTTCTTTCTCCTTCCGCAGATGTAAGCTATGGTTACGTAGTTGATCAGCAGCCCATCGGCCGTGAGCTGTTCCGGCAGTTCTGCAAGGTGAAACGGCCCCAGTACTCGCGCTACATCTCCTTTCTCGACGATGCCACAAGGTAGGTAGATGGTGTGCTGCAAGCGTCTTTCATAACATAGCTTCCCGTCTTTTTTAGAGCCGAGCTCTAGTTCCCGGAACCCCCGGGAGTCCGTACTGGGTTGAGAAAGTGTAGACGAACGCTAACGCCAATCCAAGATGTGAAAACCCGGTACCAGCCACGGGTTCCTTTCAGCGTTGATTACTCTAATGCTGATAAACTTCTCTAATACGTTCTGGCGGGTCGGCAGAATCGAGAAAGATCAAGAAAAATGTGCACACGATAAACTTTCGTTAGCTCATGCTACTGCTACTGCTGCTGCTGCTGCGGTTGGTAGCGGTGCTATCAACGAGTGATGTCACAGAATTCGTTCCCACACGGAAAACCCCCCGGGGGGAGGCCGAGGTCTCTCCTGCCGCCTGGTGGTGGCTCAATCCTCGTCTTAAAGTGTTGTTTTGCTGACTGTGAAGTTGGGTTCAGTCAGCAGAAAACCGAAGTAGAACTCCTGGCTCCTGACACCCACCCGGGTGAAGCGGCTGTGGTTCTCTTCCATCCATTGTTGCTGAGAGCAACCCGGCGAGAGGGGTCCCTAAGTGGGTTAATGGCGTTGCCATAAAACCGAGCACGTCACCGCACCAAATCTCCGTCCCTTCTCTCGTATACCGAGTATGGCACTAGGAAAGCGTTGTGTTTTCCTCTTCTTGGATTCTTGCGGGGCTGGGGGGCGTTTTTTGCCCCAAAAAACCTCCTCCACAAACCCGTCAGTTTCGTCGCCCTCCGCTGATGCAGTGCTGCTGGCGCGAAATACGCTAGGCAACCGCATCACGGCGGAACCTAGCGCCGGAACCGGAAACAATGGTATCAGCGTGAGGCGCCTGCACACGCATCCATGCATCCGTGTATGTGTGTGTGTTGTATGTGTGCGCTTGCCATCACCAAGGAAAAATGACTCCACATTCGTTGAAGATGATATATTGTGAATAGCAGCAGCAGCAGCAGCACAAGCCATGGCCATGGTGTCGGTTCGCATTAAACCCCTCTCCTGTTGGCCAAGCTGCTGCTGCTGCTGCTGCACTCTGTCACTGTTCTCGCGTGCAAATGCATTTTTGCTTGCTTTCCTTGAAACCCTCGGTATGGATCATCCAATCCGTTCTCACTTACCGACTGCCCTGTATGAGTGTGGATGGTGAGGACTCCACCACATTTCACCGATGTCCTATATATCGCGCATTCCTCCTGTATCGAGTATCAATAACTTATTGATGCGCTAAAAGTGAACAGAAAATTTGCTGCGCGTATCAGACGGACGGAAGGACATGGACTATTCGGCGAGTGTGACATTCGAGAGAGGAGTCCTTTTGTGATTTTCCTAGTTTCCCGGAAAGCTAGACCGGTTGCTGCTGGTGAACTTTCCGTTTTGTCGAAGTGCGGTTCCATCATTCCGGTTCCGTGTTTGTATCGGGACGGTTTGTCGATGTTGTTATGCTGCCTGCGTTGGTTCGATTATGATTCCTACCAACAATTCTACCACTCGCACCTTACCCCTCCCTCCCTCGGATCCATGTCCCATGTCCAGCGTGTGTGCTGGAGGATGCCATCGGAAGTTTCCACCGTTAGCATTCGAGTGCACTCTCGGTCACCTAGGATGAGAATATTTTTTATGTGTGGTTGTATGTGTGCGTTGGAAATAATATCCGCTGCAATGACGCAAGCTCGATGAAGCTCTCATACAACGGAAAAGTTACCCCTTTGGCTCCTGAATTTTCCCAGAACGAACGACTGCGTAACATCAGTAAACAGTAGTTTCCAGTGACACATATTTGTGCCAAACTATCAGCCTATCCAACTAGCTCAGAGTAGGCTGTGATGTTAGCTGCTATTTCAGTTAAATCGGAATCCATCAAGCTATCTAAGCACACATTGTCGTGCTTCTTGCTTCCAGTTTTCATTCTCGATCGCGTTCTGAAACAGTTTATCAAAGTGTAGCCTTGTGCATCACTACTTTCTCTACAATTTCTCACGGTAAGTTCACAAGGCTAACCGGTGTGTGTGTGTGGGTAGAACAACCACAATCATAGATTACATCCGAAGTTACAGAGTTACAACGGACCAATGGTAGATTTAATGAATTATTTTGTAATTTCCACTCGCCCCCTCTAGTTGCACAAGTTCTCTCGTTGCATTTGGCAGCAACACCATTTATCAAAAACCTCTTATGGTTGAGCTCTTCTGCTCTTCATGGGCCGTGGCACGACTTCCGGCTTCCCGTTGTTGGAAATGAGGTTTTTGGTTTGTGTGGGAGAACTTTTATGCAGCCCCGGCAATTTGTAAAGTGATATCAACCCAGTGACCCCCCGGAGGCGTCTGCTCAGTTCCTGTTCCGGGCTCGCAGGCAGCCGTCACACCGACAGAAAGTGGGTCAAATTCCGGGGTTTATTTAGCAAAGCAATTGTGGAGGTTATTATGCCATTGATTTGGTGCCTCGGATGCTGGTTTTGCCAGTTGTGCACAGTCGTCGCGCACGCCTTTTTCAGTGCTGAGTGCCGAGGAGAGGAGTGCGATACCGGGCCGTTTTTCTTCTCCGTCGACGATTGCTAGAAATTCAAAAGTCATGCAGCAACAATGCAGGCTCTCGAA
>NC_064877.1:14340000-14352500 GCF_943734665.1 Anopheles aquasalis
TAGTGAAGGACACTAAGGAGAAATCACTTGGAGTCTTCTCGCTTTAACTATCCTCTGCCCCATTGGTTTCATATTCCATTTCCAGGACCAGCGCGTACTGCTCCTCCATCCTCTTTATCGGCAAAAAGCCATGAAGTTGTATCGTAAAAATTGGATCTCTCGGACCATGGCAGTTTAGGCATCCCAGTTCCGGGCTTGGCCAAGCACCCTACCACTCTAGACCGAGAGCCATAAATGCTGGTGCTGGTCCATTGTCATTGGTAAAAAGTTTTCCCGAGTCCACTTTTAATTACCAACCATCTTTAGACATTCTTCAGTCCAAGGCTTGCATTCCCGTTCCATTTCCCGTTGTTGGTGCTCTTGTTGGTATCATTATTTCTGGTGATAAACGGCACGGCAATTAGAACCACAAACCACACAACGTTCGAGGTCTACGAAGGCCGGCGATTGTAAACAATTGATTGGTAAACTTTTTAACGCACACCATCAGTCAGGGGCCAGGTTGGGTGGCCCACCCTGGACTGTGGTGACAAGCCAAGAGCCCCATCAACTCCTCGATCGAAATCCGGTGCAATGAACCCCCCTTTCTCTCCCCTTCTAGAGCTGGGCGCACGTGGTTCGAGAGCTGCGGAATGTAATATCAAATTCCATTCCGCCCGGAACACGAAGAGGACGAAAGCGCGCGCCCCGAGGAAGGCTTTTAATGTCTTCGATGTCATCTTGAATCATCTTCCTTTATCCATTTGCTAGCCCCTCCCTCCCACCGGGGAGGGTCTTATCGGTCACTCCTTTCCCGCCCGCAAGCAGCGCAGGTCTTGCGATGACGACAAAGCGAGAAAGCGAAGAAAAGGGGGTGTCTAGCGCGCGTTGGTTAGGTTCCCGGTAGGCGCAGAATATTGACTTCGCGGTCTGCGGATCTGCGATAGCAACACAAGCACCCGGAGCACGGAAGCCCACGCCATGCCGTTCGTTTCGAATCGAATTCCATTCTCCGCGGGATTGTTTACGGACTTTTCATCGCCATTTCCACGGGGCGACAGGTCCAGTGCGCCCACCACTTCCTCCGAAGAAGGAAGAAGTGCCTGGGAAGAAAGGAAGAAGGTTGGTGGCGTCGGCGTCGCATGCCAGTGAGGGTGGTGGTGGTGGTGGTGGTGCCATGTTTACCTGCGCTTGACAGCAACCCAGCTTCAAGAGAGGCGAGGTTCGATTGCTTTTTTGCACACAACGATCACCACCAAGGACCACCAGTGCTTAATGTCCTTTTCACCTTTTTTCACCCCCATTTTCCTTTTCCCCGTTCTCTGCTCTGGTTTGTTGAAGCAGTTGTTTGTGTCTGTGTGTGTTTGTGTGGGTAGTTCCGGGATGGAATGGAAACGGAATTGCTTTTTTGCGGTCGTCGGCGCCAGGCGACCGTTCCGTAATGTGCAACTTTTATGTGCTTCCATTAGTGCAGAGGCAGCGGAGTAATTAAACGCTTCCAGGGCCATCCGCCAGGCGCGATTGCAGGCGAGGACGATGAGCAAGGATGATGATGATGATGATGACGAGGACGAGTACCACGACGTCGGCGAGGACGACGACGACGACGCGAGGATGGCCGAGGATCGTTGGTTTTGCAAAAGTTGGCCACTTAGTCCTTTAGTAACTAGTTGGCGCTCATTAGCTGCTAGAATCCAAGTGAGTATTGGATGGCAAAAAGACGATACTACGCCATCAAGCGAAGCGATCTCTCTCCGTTTGCACGTGGTGGGGGTTGGCTCTGGCTTGGGCAACACAACGCAACGCACCAACGGTTTCCTATTCCGGTTTATCGGAATATTTTGCTTGTACTAGTCGTTGCACCGCTGTTGTGGCTTCGAAATACGATCCTGGATCGTGGGAGGGGGGGTGTAGAAGGTGGAGCATTCTTTGCGTCGATTCCGTCGCTGCTAACTGCTGCTGTTGCTCGGCTATTTGCCACCTGGACGGAGACGGCTGGTTGCATTTCCGTTTTGCAGCGATGGCGCTGGCGTGTGCCTGGCGCCGTCTCGTAACCGGATGCTTCTCGGAATGTGCTGTAGCTGATGCCGATGCGATGCCAATATCGAATTCCAGCTAGATGCTGCTACATAACTTCTCCACATTGTGCTGCTGTTGCTGCTCGCTCGAAAACAGGAGCGATCAAAAGCGCAGTAAACGTTCCGAGAATACGGAACCACCACTACTGACAGGCCTGCCTACTGAGGTGTAGTAATTGGCTGATTTCGATGTAACTTTGTTTTAAATTTAGTATCCACCGCCTCGAGGGCTTCGGATAGGAGGGGGGGGGGGACTGTTGGAACTGTAGAGAAAGATATCGTTGGTTTAAGGAGGCGCTCAATATAGGAAACTCTCTATCCCGGGGATTCTTTTGAAAACTACGCAATCGATTGCTTTGTTGCTTGTTTGTTGTAGTCAGCTGTCCGATTGGTATCTTTAGTTGATGTGTATAATTGAGCAGAAATGACTTTTGTTGCCAGAATCTGATTGCGCTTTCATGTTCTGTTGCTTTTAACTAAATCAAGAAAACTAAAACTAAACTGCATCAATCAAAATGCAAGAGAACTGTCTAGCAAAATGACAAAAATACTATTGTAAATTTGAATTTCTTCTCGATATAATTAACCTTAAACAATCGCATAGAAAATACCAACTCCGCTTACAAAATAAAACATCCACATTTTATTTCAAAACAATAATGAAAAAATATTGTTGCTCACTACATAAAGGGGGGACTTTTTTGACGATTTTTTGTGACGCAACCATTCAACTGTATATTTTCAAGTAAATGACATAATAATCTACAACTTTTGAAGAATATTTGGTATTGTTTTGAGCAACATTCATTGAAAAATTAACCCTCGGTTGGGCACCCGGGTACCCGGGTACCCATTTCAACTTTCAACGAAAAAATGAATGCCTTCCCGTCAATATTTTTTTACGAAACTCCGGATCCCCAAAGTACAACTCATTTCAAGCCGAATTGGCGTTGAAATTGTTTTGATAACTCATATTTAAAGGTAATTATGGCCCGATGAAATTAACACCCGCCCAGTGGCACCCGGGTACCCGGGTACCCCATACGTTGGCTATGCACATGGGCTATGTTTATAAACACAAAACAACTCTTTTTATCAACATTTATTCATGTTGACGTGTTTATTAATTGTTAATTAGGTAAACTAAAATATTTTGATGAAAATTTCATTACGTTTGAGCTTTTCAACGAGCAATAGGAGAAAAATAATCAACATATTTTGAAACCTTTTATGTGCAATTTAAATTATATATTATTTCTCAAACTGATTCAATGTGGTTCGTATAGTGTAATTTTCTTAACATATGAGTAAATCATACACTAATCTTCATCAAAAAGGGTTTAGGCGGCATTTTCGTAGACCACAGAGACCAATATACATGGTGCGTTCAGAAAGTAATGAGACTGGATTTTCCTGACGAAACGGTTTGAGATAAGGTATTGAAATTTTTACGCCAACGTAGAGGCAGGATTTAGCAATTCAACGCACTTTATTTCATTCGGCTATGACCAACTGAAAGAAAATGGGACGATTTTTCGTGAACCATGTTTTTAGTTGATGTAACATCGTAGAACGCCCCCTTTCTATGGACCACTGGTACAGCCCGGATCATCGCGGACCTCTTTCCTGCCACAGAGCACGCAAACAGAAATGTATGAGGACTTGATAAATTACTGGCACCAACGGAATGTTTTTCTGTAGGTCCGGATGATCCGCGCTAGGAAGAAGGTCCGGATGATCCGCGCCAGACCAATGGCCCATACAAAGGGGACATTCTACGGTGTTACATCAACTAAAAACATGGTTCACGAAAAATCGTCCCATTTTCTTTCAGTTGGTCATAGCCGAACGAAATAAAGTGCGATTGATAGCCAAAACCTTCCTCTACCTTATCGTAGAAAATTAAACACGTTATCTCAAACCGTTTTGTCAGAAAAATCAATTCCCATTACGTTCTGAACGCACCATGTAGCAACTGGTCTGATCTCGTAGCTTAGGTGTGCCCAATTAACTCAATTGTTTATGACTCAAAAGTGCCTTAATACAATTCAAAACTGATTTATTCGAAGAAATCAATAATTTCAATAACATATTTGCTGGAAAATTCGATCACTTTACGATCTTATTGCCTGCTTTACGACGTACGCGGTAGAGAATGACCGTACGAAGGGGTATCAATGCATTTTGTTCATTATTTTTATTGTTTTTATTGGACTTTTGTGATTTTTAAACAAAAATACGTTCCAAACACTCTTAAATTAGTTCTAGAACACCATTTTTATCATAAAACTGATACAAACGATGATACAAGAACATAACAATGCAATGCACATAAGTGGGGTACCCGGGTACCCGGGTGCCCAACGAAGGGGTAAACGCCGGGTGCCCAACCGAGGGTTAATCCATGCCATCAAATGTAGGCAGTCGTGTCTTCGAAAAGATACATTTTCAGGTGCCGTATCGTAGCTGCGTGACGGGTCATCAGAAAAATACAAATCGATATTCGTTAGAAAGATTATAAGTTTATCTAGGTAGCCTCGGAGAGTTTTTTTTGATATTCCAATTTTTCGATTTTTGGCAGATTTTTGAAGTTGAAAAAGTGATGCTTTTTACGATTCTGCCATAGAAAACGAACTTTACAGATTTGTTTAAAAAAAAAGTATAGATAATTTTAATGATATCTCGACGGGGCTACCTGGCAAAAAGTGTACAGATTATGTGTTAAAAATTTCAAATCAATCGGACTAGTGGTTTTTACGGTACGATGGGCACCGACTTTGAAAACGTTGGTTTAGGGAAACGCTCTTCAAAGTAGCGGGCTGCATGGAGCCTTGTATAAAACGCTGATTTTCAAAAATCTGTATCTTTGTCAGTTTTTCTTCGATTGATCCAAAACTTTTACACACTACTCTTGAAAGGACCAGCTTTCAGGGAAAAATGTTAAAAACATGTGTCACAAATAAAAATTAAATACCGAAGTCCCCCCTTAAGCTACCACCTAGCGAGAACGGTATTTCGAAACCACGATCCCTAATTTTATGACAATGAGCAACCGGTTCTGCATGAATTGATGGTACTGGGTTTGTCCGCTTTGCTTCGGGGAAACAGACCACATAGGAGGGAAAACATAATTAGATGCAATTTTGTGCCACATACAGCACCGGTTTCGAGTTTGGTCGATGAATTGGTGCCGCACCGAACAGCCAATTGAGCAGGAAAATCAATAAAGTCATCCCTATTTCGATGGACACAACACTCTGGCCTCTCTGCAGCATAAAACCGAGGGCTCGTAGCTTCTTCTCAACCAAACCATCCTGTATACCCCAGAACGGGGCGCGCCAGTCAACTTGTATTCCAGTACGAAAAGAGGACCTACACCCATCGGCCGCCATGCATTAATAATGTCCCGATGTTTAGTTTTCCAACTCGCTTCCCCCGCCGGGGAGCCAGCCAAAGGATGGATGACTGTTTCGTTTCCCCGCCGATTGTCTCGGTGCGACCGGCCCCTTGTTTGCTGTCAACCAGCGCGCGAGGACTCATTAGATCGCTCATATCAACATTCAACCTTCCTTTCTCGCGGCTCTCGATGAATGGTTTTGCTGGCTGGCTGGCTGGCTGGCTGGCTGACGGTTCCACCATCAGAGGGAGTCGTCGTTGTCCCGCAGGAGATGGCCGCAGAATCGGGGAAGCCATGTTCTTCTGCTTGGTGGAGAAGGATATCGAACTGGAGCGGCTGCTGCTGCTCCTCCTCGTCATCCTCATTCATGTTTAATTCAATTATTTCTCGATTACACATCGAGCCAACGCAAACAGACGCACACACGCTGGAGTGTTGTATGTGTTTCTCCGATCGGGGAAAGCTACTCTGCTGCGGGGCTGCCGAGAGTGAGCGTGGGCACCGAGAGGACGTTGTTGTTGTTGCCGTCTGTGCCAAGTTTGATCTTGTTGTAGCAAATGTATAGACAAACACAACGCACAATAAACATGTGTTCGATTATTTGCTCGTTCGGAGTCACTTTGAAGTTCGTCCCTCGGGAGGTGGAGGAGAAGGAGGAGGAGGAATATGTTGTTGAACCAGAGGATCATGAATTAACTTTGCAGCAACATATCGTCGTTCGTCGTCGTCCTTCTTGTAACTGTATGTGTCGCACTGTCATTTGATATCCTTCTGCGGGCAACAGTTTCTTCTTTTTCCGTGCAGAATAACGCCAAAATTGATGCACTTTCAGTTATCTCAATCTAGTTTGAATAATTTTCTAACATCCACATGGCCGTTACTGTCAGGATAAAGCGATTAATTTGCTTCCAACCACAAACACTGCTGACCAAAGTGTCGTACCATCGTGGCCCAGAGGAAAAGGCCCCGAAAAAGGAAACCAATTGTAGCGCATCCTTTGTAAACATTGCTTCATTCGCCCGTATGTTTCAGTGATGTGGTCCCACAAGTTTTTGGGACAAGTGTACTTAGTGCCCCACCAAACACCTCCCCCCAAAATGTCTCTCTTTCCGCCTTGACCTTCGGTTGGATAAAATCTTCACACTCTCCCGGTAATGGCACTGCAGCAATCCTCCATCCTGATCGTTCGATGGTCCGGACCTACGGTTCTTTCCCTGTGTAACATGATATGTTAATTAAAATGATCCGCCATTGCGACACCACGCAACATATATGCGCCCATATCGGAGGACGGCATGATGCAAAGCGTTTTTTTGTGTGTAGCGATCCATGTGACAGCTCTCTCGCACTCTTTATCATCGTGCAATTTAATCAGCAAAATTGTATGCGTCAGTGTTCTAGTCAAATGGTGTAGAAAAAACGAAACACACTATGTAACATTATACACATCCTTTGACCGTGCTGACAAGGTCAACGCCAGGGGGAGACCGTGTCAGCATGTTAGCCGATGGAAAATCGAATCACCAGGACCCACGTCCGCCACATACCATATGCTGCGAGCGGTTGCCATGGAGAGCTAGTGAGCGTGAAGCATAGGTCGATAGACGACCAGCAGGAGCAGCAGACAGCGCCAGAAATGGCAGCTCGCTGCTTGCCTGCTCGGTCGATCTCTCTTCTTCTTCTCCCCGAAACCCCGGCATAATACACAAGTTTAGCGCTCAAGAAGCGACTAAATTAAATTTGAATGTTTCACAAAAGTTTGCTGCTTGCTGTGCCTCCTGGTGCCTGCTGGCTGGCAGTGTGCTTATGATGTTTGCTGCCGAACAAACGACCCTTTGGCCCGCCTGCCTGTCTGCCTCCTGGCCGAAGAAAGTTTGCCTGCTGATTGCTGTCTGGACGAATTAGTCAAACATGAGAAATCTCTCTCGCTCGCTCGCTCGCGCACAGAGCGTAAAATGTAAATTTGCTGACAAGCGCATTAACCGTGTGATGAGACGGGGCCGCCGGGGAGGTTGATGATGTCCTTACGGACGTGCCGCACCGCCTTACAGGCAAGTGTTGAGTCTGTTTGAGTGTGTCATGTATCGATAAACCTTTTCGGTGCTCTGTAACATTACGACGACGATGGACATGTAAGCAACCCGTGCGTTCTACCGACGACGATAGCAACATCATCTTTACTGTCGTCACGATCATCACGTCGCTACCACCGGTGCCGTACCCTTTACCGTCTGCAATATGCCTCACTTGCTCTGCTCTGCTCTGCCCTTGCCGCAAATCAATCGAGAAGCCATCGCCGACAGAAGATGCGCGCAAACAGAAATGGAAATCAAATGCAATCATGGCAGCAGTAATCGAATGTGTCGTTGAACAATGAATTCAATCCATCAACACAATCGAAGCAAAAGTGAATACAGATGCGGGGGAAGCTTTCAGGCGGACGGTTAGCAGATTACGAACCCCTCAGTGTCACATCCTTGGTGGAAGAGATATTTTCAAGAGAAAAAAGGTCTTTAATTCTGGGTCTAAAAAAGGAAAACGTCTGCTGTTGTCACTTAAATTGGTAACAGCGAGCTCCTTCACTGATTGTTGCACAATCAAACTGGCGGATGTCGCTTGAAAATGCTCACTCTAGGTGACTACTCCCTTGTACTGGAAGTTAGTCGGTGAATGCGGCACTGTGCTCTATGAAGTACGCTTGCCTCCTCTACCTTTTCCATTCCCTGTCAACCGATCTTTTTTTTTGGCGAGGAAGAAGAGCGCTACAATATGGAGGATGTAGCCATGGTTACAGTCAGTACAACATTTTTGCTCTATTTCCGTAGCAGAGAACCCCCACTCGGCTGGTTGCTCCCCAGAAGGCGGGGGGATATTGTCAAGGAAATTTCGTCCATCTGCGTGCGTCGTGGAGAGGAGTCGAATGTCCTTGCTACCGGTGTTCCAAGGAACACACCAATTGAAGCCACGAGCAGCATCTCATCCCAATTGCCCTCTTCCTCCAGAAAAAAAAGGGAAGCAACGGACGGTGCTCCTTGGCGGTCCTAATTGCGTTCAAGTGATTTGTTTGCAGATTTGTTTACCTTGTCCATCTTGCATTTGCGTGTTCTTGGTCCGCAGCATCGGTGGTCCTCTCGTGTGTCGACCGTAGTCGATGTTTTTATTTTTGTTTTTTTTTTGACAACTTTATGCTTTCCACTTTTTTTTTATCGCCCACCCGCAATCTAACCTTCGCTATGAATATTCACTCACTCTCTTTCTCTCTCTCTTTTCTTTTTTCTTTTATCTTCTCTTTTTCAGATATCTACAGTGGAAGTGGCTTGAAGCGCAGCCGGTTACTTACAAAACTTTTCGAATGTACCGCGTCCTAGGAAAGGGTGGTTTTGGTGAAGTCTGCGCATGTCAGGTAGGTAGGCGCGCCTTGAACCGTCTCGAGCATCGGACGGGCAGGCAGGCAGGGACACGGAGCGAAAAGACTTGAAAGCGGCGAACCGTGGGCCGAGAGGCCGCCTTTGATGTCCTCTGCTGCTGCTGCTGCTCCCTTGTACTCGGAAAGGTTCCTCTTTTGTGCTGGCCTTGAAAAGAGGGAAACATCACACACCGCCACCGGTTTTGGGATAACTGGTTGGCGTTGTGGTTGGTTGGGTGTGTGGGCAGCGCTGAAGATCGATCCCGCCTCCACCGGAAAGCGTCAAGCAAAAACAAAAAAGAACCGGCACAATTTTCCACCCAAGAAATTGGAACCCTTTTTTTCTCCTCCTTTTGAATCCGCGAGGAGGAGCCTTGAGAGATGCCAGCCGCGCCTAGTACAGAGTGGTATCCGCTAGTGTGAGGACATGGCGGAACTATAGAGGGACACACGTACGTAGCAAGGAATTACTGAGCTGAGATGGGAGAGCATATGGTGTGATGGTCGTTTGCGGCTTCCGTAGTTCCATTTTACTATTACTGTTGCTGCTGCTCGAGCACTAGCTCGAGGCGTTTCCAATCCAAGAAGCCGTACCGTGTGTTTCCATGCGCCTCCATTGGCCGGGGTACGGATAAATTCACTAAACTTAGTAGCCCAGTCACCGCTTAATGAAGAAGGTTCGCAAGAGCTTTCGTCCCAGTAACAGTAGGCTTTCTTTTATTTTCTTGGAAAATGCCCAACCTCCTCCTTGTTGGCTTCGGCTTCGTGACAACGAGATACCCCCCATCCACCCTCTTCATGTGTCGGTGTGAAGCAAAAAAAAATGCGAAAAAATTTATGCAATATTCAAACCCAAATTACAACCCAAAAAACCGGGCGACCGACCGGCAGACTAGCGAGAACCGGACAGTCGAAAGACTGGCAGAACTGTGGAATATTTTTCGTTTTCGTTTTTCTTTTTCGTTGGGTTTTTTGCTTCCCTTCAAGTCGAACCGGAGGGCCGCTACCGACCACCGGGAGCCGAGGGGGCCCGGCAATCGTGTGCCGCACATAATTAAGATAGAGACACACAGTATCCTCGCGACAAAAGCACGCGCATTTTTCCCACCCCCACCCCTCGGGTCTCTCTCTCTATTTCCCTAACAAAAGCTGCTGCATCCCTTTCTGTTATCGATTTTCTTAAAGCGATAACTTTTTCTCCAAGTTTTTCACCTCTTCTAAGTGAAGAGCCCACAGGGGGGGGGGGGGGGGGGGGGAATAAGTTGCAGCATCAGGCGTTGTGTTGGCCTGGGACTGCTACTAATCTTGTTCAACGAGGAATCGAGAATGGAGAGGAAGAAACCGGGAAAGGGCTGTTGCTACCCGTGGACCATAAGCAATCAGGTGTTGGTAGAGTGGAGCGACCATTTGAGGGAAATACTCGAAACCAATCTACTCACAAAGCGCGCACGCCACGTATTCGCTGGACGCTGGAATGAATCCTTTACATTCTTCTCGCTAAAGGTTACGGGAGGAAGTAGCAACGCGGGAGCGCGGACACTATCCGTGTCCCATTCTTCCCCTTAAACCCATCCCCGGCAGCATCGGACGCTGGAAGCGTTATTAATATTGATTAGAATCCATCCAGCGGCAGGAGCAGCACCACCAGCAGCAACAGCTGCGCTTGCCCTGGGTGGCCAACTATTCGATTATGGCAACATTCATGCCACGGGACAGCAGCAACCGGCCAGGCAGTGCCGTGCCAGTGGAATGTGAAAACCAATCCAACAAGGATCGGACCCGACCCCGTGTGCCTGGTATTCCGCCAGCAGCACCGCACCGTTCAGGAGCAACAGAAAGCGACCAGGAAGGATAGTGAGGGAAGGGGTCCACTCGATTGCTTCAAGTGGAAATTCCTTGTCAAAGATTCCCCGGGGGCTGTGTAATAGCTTCCGTAGCTTCCGTGCATGATCATGGGCAACAGGGGGGGGGGGGGGGGGGCCGTTAGCTGAAGAGAGAAGGAGAGAAAGAGAAGGTAATTGGTATGCATCTGGAGCACCAGTAGTACGGCTGGTGGTTGCGTGCCCTCCGCAAGTCCCTTATTCCTTTTCTGGAAGGGAGAGCTGGTATCGTCGTGGTACCGACGAGCGGGATTTAAAGGCGTAATGCTCTGCTCCGAGCGCCCCGTTATCCACGACGACGATAACAATCCGGAAGTTACGGCGACGAGATTGTGCACGCGACGCGAACCGAACGACGACGCGAGGGAGAAAACGGAAGAAATCGAAAGGCAATAGCGAATGGCACGGGGAACACTAGCGCCATCAGGTAGTCTAGAGGACACAGTACACCGGGGAGAAGCCAGAGGGTCATGTTGTTTTGTAATTCCAAATTCCAACCTCAAGACGAGCGGAATCGGAACACCCCCGGAAGGACCGCAAGAAGGAACGCGACGGCACGACGTTGCACGGATGCAAAATTATAGAGTGCAAACGCCTGGGCCAAGCAAGCCAAGCCCCCCCAAGGAGGAGGCCACTGGGGAGACCGGAGTATGTCACCGATTGAATTGCAAGCAGCAGATGCGCGCACCCTTCTCTTCACGAGCAGAGAGAGAGAAACACTCTGGTTGGCTGACTGGCTGGAAGGCTAGTGCCGCCGTCAAATGAATTATTCATCTACCCCGTTTTCCGGTCCGGGCCCTACCGCTCGGGTCTAGGGGTTCTAGGCCGTTATCCCCCACATCCCCGCGCCAATTTCGCTCTTTTTCACGCTCCTGGCTAAGAAACCAGAGCCAGAACTCTTCTTGGAGCGTCGCTCGGATGGGGATGCATGGTCAGGGCCATTTCCAGGGCCCCGGGATACCCGCGGGGTAGCCGCGGTACAATCCCAGAATCCCTTTTGCATAAAAAGGAGCACCACAAAAGCATGGCCGACGGCCGTGCCCGAGGTTTGCGTTCTCCTTGTTGTAGCTAGCGGTGTACTCTGCAAATTATGTTAATTTTGTTCCGGGCCAAGCGCGCTTGGCAAGGAATTATGGAATCTTGTTTCGCGTTTTTTTTTCACTCGCTTTTTTTGGGGGTGGTGTCTGTCCGTCGTCCGTCGTCCGTTTCGCCTCGTGTCTCGTGTTTTGCCAAAGTGGACGTGACTTTCCCGTCGAGTTCCACGGCTGCTAAGAACGGTAGGCCATCGTATGGCGTTAACGGTGGTTCCGAATTACGATTGGTCGTCATTTGTTGTTGAATTTTCATGATAAGAAACTTGCCTTTAACCGTTAGATATGCAAGTTCTTGAATTAGGCTTCGATTTAGTTGATTACAGGGTTACAAATCTGCTTGGAGATATTCATAGATACTAGCTAGATCGAGAATTGATCGCTGATCGTGCTCCATTTCTGTCAGTTGAATCCTGTAGCCATTCGGATGCTGGAAGACTCTTCTATCGCGAATAAATTAACGCACGCGTGACTCCAACCAACTGTTCTAATCCCACGAATCTGTTGAGCTGTGGTGAAAGCAACTATTACGCCGCCGATGCGTTGGAGTGGATGCACAAAGTGCAGCTTCTGATTAACACCTACACGTCCCATTCAATTCTGGAAGCGCGAAAGAATGCTTGTAGCTCGTCAGTGGAGATCGCAGTGTATGTGTGCTCAGATCACGTT
>NC_064877.1:14355000-14365000 GCF_943734665.1 Anopheles aquasalis
TCTGTCTGTGTGTTGCTGTTTTCAATTGTAGATAATTGCCTCCTTCTCTTCCTCTTTTCTGTCTCTCTTTCTCTCTCACTGTCTCTCGAATAGACTACAAACACGTTTGAACTACAGAAACCCCCTCTCCTTTGTGTTACGGTTTATGCGATTGATAAATCGTTGACGGCACCACCCGCCGCTGTACATAGTAATCACGGCATGCACGCACAAACACACAATCGCAGCACACATACACACGCGTACATAGACTTTGAGGAAAGCAACATTTTAAGTTAGAACCATCATTATTACACGCTTGTGTCTCGCTCCTGTTGTTGGACTTTTTAGTATGTTGCTCATTTGTGTTCGTATCCAACCACTAGACCAACAGGTGCAGAGCGCGCGAGCTTGTACAGGGCGAAGACGATTTGAATTTACTATTTATAGCAATATTAGTTGTTCTGCCACTGGTGCGCGAGGAGGAGGAGTAGGAGGAGGAGGGGATGCAAACAGATAACTCGGATTAAACAGAATAGGCAGAATCGCAATGTCTAGCGCCAAAGTATTCGTATGTTTTATAGCCAAGCCAAGAGAAACAAACAAACATGAGCTCCCACACGAGCCCGGAATCGCTGTGCACCTATAGCGCACGTCCCTCTAGCAGGCCCGAAAAGGCTACGCATCCCTTAGTATCACCCCCACCGATGACTCGATGTTTGAGGGATGTGGACGTCTCTCGTCTACCGCTACTTTGCCCCCCTTTTATGTTTCCAATGGATGGCTCAAAGGCAAGGTGCCAACAAGGTGGTTTAGCAAAAAAAAAAGTGTACTCATCACCACCACCACCCAACACCATCAAAATCACTACTAGCAGAGCAGTACTTACTCACACGGAAACTCTCGATGTTCGAATAATGAAAGAGACGCGCGGCGCATCCCATTTTAAGAAGCAACCTTCATACTCGTGTACTAATTAATTAAAAACAAACAAAACAAAAAAAAACAAAACAAAAGACGTAAAAAAAACTATTAACTACTAGAGTCTATTTGTGGCCAGCTACTCCTCCCCCATCTCCTCTCTCCCTTCCTTCCTCTCTCTTCTTCTAGGTCTTTCGTAGTGTGAGGATGATGCGATATGATCATGATCCGCTGGGAAGCGAACGAAGCAAACAAATGTTACTCAACCCTTTTATCGCACGCACCTCATACACATAAAATGCAGACGCACAGGAATAGCACACCCACACGAAAACTCAACTCGTCTCTTAGGCACAAGGCAGTTTTTAAGTAGAAGCAGTAGAGAAAAAAAGAGGTCATTGAAGAAAAAGGTCATTTAGTCCGTATGATCCCCGCGTGCGTATGATAAGCAAATAGTGTGAGAGGCACTGCTCTTACTCTTTACTTCTAGTTACCTACTGCTAGGGAGAAGGTGGGTGGACAGACGGAAGCGCACACAGATAGCAACAACACACACGCGCCGCATGCACACACAACTATACACCCGAGGTGGAATATGGTTCATTGAAAACCACCCGAAGGACAAGTGAAAGCAATCATTTTATGGGGCTGTTTTTAGCTTTAATCAAGAGCAATCAGCAGGACATTTTGCTGCTGTTGCTGTTCATGTGGCGCCTAGGTGTGTGTGCTGGTGGTAACTTGCACAACCCACAGGACCCACACAGAGCTGATGAGGCCGCTCAGTCCACCATTAACGACAAGTATTGTGTTCAACGGGCGCAGCAAGCCATGTCAATCGTTCTCCTCGAGAGCGGATGCGCGTGGTGCGCTTGCTAGTAAGTTATACACCCTTATCTGCTTCTTTCGTACAGTTTTAGCTTTTATCAGTCGCGTTTAAGGGATCCCTTGAATAGCTTGTTTTAGTTAGGTTTTTTAAAAACGGGGAATAAAAAAAGAAAACGAGCTCGGGCTCACAAAACTCACTGGACGATGGACGAATGGGGAGACCATACGGTGGATGGCCGACAAAGCGTGCTAGTATGCGAAAGCTTGGGTTCCCCGTCACCACCGCCGAATCCCTTTTTAATGCGTTACATATGCTCCTTGTGATTGAAATATGCTTAGATACCCTCCCCCGTTTATTAGGCTAGATTGCTGGTGTTCCAGGTTGCCCAGAAGGAGGAGAGAAAGCCAAATAGCAGTAGTAGCAGCAGCAAAAAAAAAATGTAGCGTTGTCCTAGCCAAAAATTCAAGAACAAATAGAGAACAAATTGAGCCACTAACGGGCCAACGACGATGGAGAGAGACACACATGAGAGAGGGTGGTGGGTGTTCACATTGCGATGCGGTCACCTTGTACATATAGTAGGAGAAAAAATTAGGCTAGCAACCTGTTCTTGTGTGTGTCAGAGAGATAAAAAGCGATAAGCTAACGTAGGAGGAGCTACTGTGCCACAGGATTATCTCATTTTCTTTTCCGTGGTGCGCGCGCGCGTGTGTATGGTGTGTGTTTGACTCCTTCGTGAAGAAAGATAAGAAAAAAAAACCTAACCTAAGTACAAGAGTGAATTAGTAACTAGAGAGGAGGTGGGAAAAGGTGGAAATTTGGTGTGGTACACGGTACTGAAGCACAAGCAGGAAAAAGAGAAGGGAACGGAATGGAAACGGAAGCGAAAGGCATTCATCAGGCCCTACACTCATGACCACTCTCGCCCCCTGTACCCCCCCCCCCCCCCTCTCTTTCTCCAAACAACCATCACCCTTTGGAAAGCTCTTGGAAGATTGTAAAGGATGCGGCGCCACACGCCGTTGATTCGACATGAGAAACTCATATTTCAAGCATAACGAACGAGGGGGCGCATCAAACAAGTATATAAATATATAAATATTATAAACAAAAAAACATCCGTTTACTAATTTACTGTATCACCGTGGATGGTGTGTCTAGAAATAGGTGAGAAATAGAAACGATGATGGTAGCCCCTACTTACCTCTTCACATTTTACAAATTCACAAAGCACGGAATCTTCACGGTTTCGATGAACCGGAAGAGCAGTCCGCAGTCTTCGAAGCCCTTCTTGATGCCGAAACAATTGCTAGGACGATCGGAATCTCGACGATGCTCGTTCGCGAGTCCTGGACGATTGTTTCTGGTTCTGGTGGAACATTGGCAGAGGCTTTCGGTCCCTACAACATCTCAACTCGGTTTTAGCTAACGACTCACTGCGCAAAGACGAGAACAACAGGTTGCTACGATGATGATCGAACCAACATCAGAGAGCTTTACAACTTACTGGACCACTAAACAAGAGGGCGCACTTCATTTTCTTTCTTCGATCCAAGTTCACATCAAAAACACGTTTTCTTCTTACACCAGTCTTATTAGAGTTCATTTTCAACACTCTGTAGAGCATATATATTTGAACGATTTTCTTCTTCACCGTATCATCCGATGATCCAAATAGGAGGAATCGCTACTACTCCTCATAGAAAAAGCAGCACACAAACTTCCTTCCATTTTCCACATCCTCCTCCTCCTCCTTATGCTCGCGCATTTCTCCCTTTTTAAGCCGATGGCTTGGCGGCGGCAGCAGCAGCAGCGGCAGCGGCGGCCTGAGCCTTCTCCTCGCGGATGCGATCCTTCTTGAGCACACCGTAGTAGGCGCGCTTGTCAGCCGGCGTCTGGAAGCGACCATGGCCGATCTTCGACGAGGTATCGATGAACTTGAGCTTGATCTGCTCGAGCGCCGACCGCTTGGTGTGAACCAGCAGCGACTTGCGCAGCGTGATGACACGGCGCTTGGCACCGATGCAGCAACCCTTCAGCATCAGGAAGTCCTGGTTGATCTCGCCGTAGAACGGGAAGCCACCCATCGGCGTGACGGTCTTCTCGGTGTTATCATACTCGGTGCTACCGCTGTTCTTGACAATCTAGAAAATAAAATGCAAAAGAGACACACATTAGATTCCGAAAAACTGTATGTGAAGACCAGGAGGGATCATGGGGACTGTAAAAAGTTGGAGTCATTTGCATCAGTCCTATCATTATGTACACATTGTGTTTCATCCCGTTTTGTAGTATTAAAATGATGTCGGCTACATAACGGTTTTCATCATTGAAATGCATCCAACGCTGAGTCAGTACCACAGGAAAGAGGAGGGATGGGAGAGGTCGTCGTTTAATGCTTACCTTGCCATCCTTGGAGTGAATTCCGGCTCCAATGCGGTAGATCTTCTTGTTCAGCTCGGTACGGTGATGGTAACCCTTCTGACCAGCACGGGCAACGGTGAAGGCGACACGGGACGGATGCCACGCACCGATACAAGCGACCTTACGCAGACCCTTGTGTGTCTTGCGCGGCAGCTTCTTCGTGTGCCAACGGCTGGTCACACCCTTGAAGCCCTTACCCTTGGTGACGGCTACGCAATCGATCATCTCGTCCTGCGAGAACACCTGCGACACCGGAATCGGCTTCTCCAGGTGCTCCTTCACCCAGTTAACCTTATCCTCAACCGAGCCACCGTTCAGCTGGATCTCGATGATGTGTGCCTTCTTCTGGCCCTGCTTCACCATACGGATCTATTGAAAGTGAGAAATAAAGATAGATGGATTAAAGATGTGTTTTCGTAAGTAAATTTTATGTTTTGTAGTAGTGTTCTAGCATTTTGTATTAAGAGAGGACTGTGAACAGTATGGTTTATCTCCGTGATCATCACCCAAAGAGCGAAGGTACAACGAAGGTCAAGGAATATACCGTTCATCACCACACGATCCCCTCTCGGGGCGGAGCGATTTACTCTGCGACACCGAGGAACAGCCATGGATTGAACTACCAGGACCGGCCCCCGTCGTTAGCGGATACCGACCGAAATCGATACCCTGGAGGTAACATTATGTCGCTTTACAGTGCAATAAGATAAAGGGGAGCGAAGCTAATCGAATATATATCGAGGTGTTGCTGCTTACCTGCGAGTGAGCGATGACACGGATGAACTTGCAGTAGCGGATCATCTTCTTGAACGTATCCTCGATCGACTTCTTGCCCAGATCGTCGGTCCACTTCTTCGAGGCCTTGGTGAAAGCCTTCTTCTTGGCCGAGTGCCTTTATGATTGCGAAAGGTTAAAGAAAACCACAGATGATACTCAACGGCTTTTGGGCACAAGAAGATGGTGGGCTAGTGGTGTGGTCGTGACCGAACCGAAGCATCCCAACATCAGCCAGCCAGCCAGTCGCCAGAATGAAGCAAAATCCAGGAACGCATTCGATATGAAGGAGACAGAAAACAGGGTGCCGGCCTCTTCTTCTGTCAGGATAAGTAGCAACAGCCACTGCAGCACGCAGACCACGTGGTTTGCAGGGCCTAAGTGTGTGCCACATCCTGGACAGCAAGAGCGGAGGACATCATGCTCCCTTGGCATGGTCGCCAGTGAGTATTCTCGGAAACATCGGAAAACTTTTCCGATTCACCAGAGTACTTGGCTCACATGACCAAATGATAAAGCTCTCTTCTAACGATCGAAGAGCTGTGATGGTTTATGGTTAGAATGGTCTATACGTGGTTGCTACGATTAATGCTGTTCCTTTCTCGAATCTAGTAAGGCTACGAAAGCGTTGAACCACTAACAACCGCGTCGGTAAAGATAAATCAGAAGGAAAGCAGCAGTAGAAGTTATCGAACAGGAAAGGTTCAGACATCTTGCAGGGCAAGAAAAGCTTCATCATACTATCTTTACCTTCTTCGCTGGTAACGCTTTCGTTAGCTACAAAATATATCGCCCCCTTCTATTCGATTGACTTACCAGTTCTTGTAGAAACGACGACGGCACTCCTCGGATAAATGCTGGGCCCAGACGTTGCACAGAGCACGCGGTCCGAACGGAGTTTCGATGTAGCCGACGGCACCGACGACCACGATCGGAGGCGTCTCCAGGATAGTGACGGCCTCCAGCACCTCCTTCTTGTTGATCTCTGTGAAGGAGAAAAGAGCGAAATGCATTTCCAATTAGCAATGTGTTTCCCGATACATCACAAGGGCTCTTGGATGGTTTGTTAATTAGTGACGCGCTGTAGTCAGACAGCCCTAGTTCTAAACTGGTTTGTAATCAAGGATTATTCAGAAATAACCGTAAACATAATATAATCATCATTTAAAGCGCGTCACAATATTGTATCCGCCCCTCGCTTAACTTTGTTTGAACACTTACTTGAACCCGGACGATCGGCTTCACGCACGACGTGCGTCATACCGGCCTTGTAGGCCAGGAACGCCGTCAGATGGACCGGCTTGGTCGGGTCATCCTTGGGGAACGCCTTTATTCTACCCTGGTGACGAGAAGCACGCTTCTTCGGGTAGAACGCCATGGAACCATGGCGAGGCGCTGAGAATTTACGATGAGACTGGAAGGAAAGAAGGGTAATTGTGAGGTTAGAGAGGATACACGATTCACACGTGGCGGGGGGCAGGGCGAATTTTATAATGCGACGAGGAAAACGAAATTTGAACTACTGAAGGCCCATCGCATTTAAAATCACTTGAGACAAAATGTTTAAAACAGGGAGGAATTTCCACTCCAGAGAGCAACGCACTTCATCGGAACACTTTGGAGGTTAGGGTGCCAACAGCGTACGTTCAGTCCGGAAAGAACGATTGATTTTTCAACGTTCTAACAAATAACACAATTGAACTTCTACTGTATTCAACGCAACTAAGTTCAATGTACAAGGGAAAGTATGAAACACACGCGGGTTTTACAGGGAAACGTACTAATTAGGATAATCCTTACCATCTTCAGACACAGATATGTCCTCCTTCCACGAGGCACAGATGCAGAAAAGACGGAAACCAGCACCGCCTGACAGGACGTCAACTCGCGATGCCCATGAAGCATTTCCATCGGTTTAACCCGATTCCCAACACCAAACCGATTCATATATCTAGATGAGTTTGCTTTCCCGCAAATTTATGTTAAATTTAAAGAATTGATTGGAAAAATATCGACAATTATAAGCACAATTTCCTCTCTGAGAATCAATGAAAGATCGAGATCATCGTTTTATGTATTTCTATTTAATTTACCGGAAGTTGGAAAATCTTTAGCCATTTTTTCTTGAATTATTGTTGCGTGTGTTCGCCTTTCTTGTCTAATCGAATCGTTGACAGTCGGTGTGTTGTTTTGATTCGTAGAAAACATAGAAGAAGAAGAAAACATGGCCCTCGCCGCTGCTGGACGATCAGCAATCCGGTTTTTGCAGGTATTTTACAGAAATTACCATCATTTGGTTCCACTTACACTCACCAATTCTTTGTTTTGTAGCTCCCATCGAGTGGTCTGCTCGCTCCGTGCCTCCAGAATGGCTCCATCATCAATCAGCAGCAGCAGCAGGTGCGGCACCGGCGCACCAAACACTGGGACCCGAAGTGGAAGCGGTTGCGTAAAGCCAAGTTCATCAAGATCGACATTCCGAATCTGAACGAGCGGCCGGAAGATTTGACTCAGGAGCAGATCAAGACGCGCATGAAGGAGCGCGGAATTCTACCGCCACGACCCTGGCTCGAACGTCCGTTCTACATCAGCTGCACGGGTGGTGTGTTTGAACCGTACGTACCACCGGAAGGGGATGGCCGGATGTCGGCAATTTCTAAAGAAGGCGCCAAGCAAGCGATCGAGCAGCTGGAGAAGAAAACTAAATCCATGATGGCCATTCGCAAGATACGGAGCTACGACGAGGATTTTGATGCGCGTGATTTCGCCTCCCAGGCGCAAGATATCTACATTCAGGCCCATCAAACGATGTGCGAGAAAAACAAGTACAAGCTACGGGAGATCGTCACCGAGCGGGCCTACCCTGAGCTGATGCACAACGTGGCGGACAAAACGATTCACTGGCAGTTCATCAAGTCGCTCGAGCCACCACGCGTCGTACATGCCCGCTGTACCGATGTCATTACTAAGGAGAACATCTTCGCTCAGGTTACGGTACGATTCCACAGTCAACAGCTGCTGGCCATCTACGATCGCTTCGGCCGGCTCATGCACGGTAGCGAGACGATCGAGAAAGATTGCCTGGAGTACGTGGTGTTCGAGAAGCATCTGGCCAACGAGTACGGTGTGTGGCGATTGCACGAGAAAATTATCCCCGAGTGGATGCCACCGAAGGCACCCGCCTACATTACGTATCGCGTTGACGATGAACCACCACCAGCGCCTGAGCAGGCTGAAGCAGTCGAGACGAAGGATGTTGTAGCGGCAAAGGAGGATGGCAAGTCCGAGGCAACCGCCGTCTCGGCCTAGGGAAGTGGAAGGATGCATGTTTTTAATCGTTACAGATAATGCATTATTAGTCGTATGAAGGTAATAAAAGTGAACCGTAATCGGATGTTTGATTGGCTTTTTGGGTTTTCGGACATTATTAATCGATACGCAGGGACGTAATATCAAACCATATTTATGCTAGATTTATCGAATCGTGACTGACGACGCGGGGTCAATTACTCGCCACTCCCTATTTACACGGGCGAAAATGATGGTCGGTGCTGCTTCTGTGCCGCTCGTACACCAATGAATAAATTACTTATCCTTTCAAATCACACCGCTAGATCACTTTTAAAAAGGTCCTACACTTCACACCGTGGAGTGGAGTGTGTGACCGTGTCACTTTCTCGGCCAATTCCGCTAAACTAAAGACTACTTTCGCTTTGCATTGCACACACTCCTTTGCTTGTTCTTGCTTCCCTTGTCTACTAAGTTCTGCTCCTTCTTTACACAAAGCTGCTGTTACCCTGATCAAAGTAGACACTTCTAGCTTGCGCCACCGTGGAACTGATCACAGCTGCCGACGATGCGGACGATGATCCTGTCGACACACTTTCCCCGCTGCCTCCGTTTGTCATCACTCGCCGTCCCGTCGTCGATGACGACGAGGAGGACGAGGACGAAGACGAAGACGCGGTCATTATGTTGTTTTTCGTGCCTAACCCTAAACCATTTGTGCTACCGGCACCATTACCTGGCGGTGACTGATTACTACTAGACTGCTGCTGCTGTTGGTGCTGCGAGCTCTGATTACCGGTCGAGTGACCATCGTGCCCACTGGCGAACGATGCGGTGGGCCCACCACCACCATTAACACCCGTGCTATGATGGCCCCAGTTGGAGGGTTTTATTGGAAGGATTTTGGGTTTAGGTGGTAGCGGTGGAGGACCACGCTGACTGTCGCTACCGATCGCTGTCGACGCTGTGCTATCAGATGAAGCTACTATTGCTGGCGCGGGTTGGGCAGATGATACGAGAGAACCAACACCATTCGGTAGCGCCGTTGCCTGATATCGGCCGGGCTGGTGATGGTAGTGCTGCCCGTGAGGATGATGATGATGGTGGTGATGATGGTGATGATGATGCAGTGGGAAATGAGTGTGGTACGATGAAGCTCCAGAAGCGGAAGCAGACGGTTGAGATGATGGGTTGGTGCTGCTACCATTGCCCGTCGTCGCATGATGATGGTGATGAGGATGAAGATGAGACGCCGCCGGTGGAGAACTGCCGGGTGAAGAGTCCGTCAGCGGGTGCTGATCGCAACACCCATTGGTCGTGGTGGCTCCCGTTAGATCGGTTGATGCTCCGACCATCCCATCGCCGCTGCTGTCCGAGTGATCATCCGAGGGGAGTGCAGGGAAGATGCGTGCGGAAGTGGGTACCGTGGGCGAATGACCCCCACCGGTGACGTTGGACACGTGCGTAAAGACTAGTGTTGTGTCTGTAAAACATTAACAATGGTAAGTAGTTAGTGATTTTGCATATAAATATTATGAAAATGGGTGAACTAAATTAGACACACGATAGATTTTAAAGAAATAATCGAAATAGTGGAGACAAAACGATGACCCAACGTGAAAGATGAAAAATGAATAAATCGGAGAAATGGAGCACTAATATTACTATAACTAGAAAACATCAACAACGACATGAGCAAGTAGGTTAAACGATTGCAATTTAAAAAAAAAACATGAGGAAATGGGCAACCAATTGAAATTCAACAGGAATTTACCATTGACTAAAATG
>NC_064877.1:14370000-14407500 GCF_943734665.1 Anopheles aquasalis
CTCCTTCTGTCGGCTGCATACGCTCACAACGCAGGTTTACGATTACAACGAACCCGCGACCAAGGAGTAGGGAGACAGTATTTTATTTAATTTAACTTCAAACACCCCCGGTTTACCACCACCACTCCGTCGGCGATCACCACGATGGATTTCAGTTATGTGGCTTTATGTGCCCATCGCACACACAGGGGGGGGGGGGGGGGGGGGAGACGTCGCAGCAATTGGAGATTGTGATCCGTGTGCCCGCGGGGACTCCTGTGGAGCCTGAAAGGTTGATAAACATTTCTGCTTTATGCGACACACACCGCAGCACGCAGCCGTGAGCCCGTGTTGTGCACCGCCCATTGTCGACGCCATTCGAAGAGTGATCATCACCGGGCGGGCGGACGGGCGCGCCGCCGGTCACTGCCGGCGTGTCAGTTGAAAATGATATTCTGTTAATTTGACCATCAGCCGTCCCATCAGAGGGGAAGCGTCGGTGTCCACCGGTGCCGCATCGTATAATGTGAGATCAATTGGTGCTTTATCGACCAGCTTCACCCGAGCGATGCGCGATCGGATAATGAGTTTGATGCTGGCCGACCACCAACCACTTAACGGTCGATCGTGCACCACAGGTGGTGCCGGACAGGCTAGCTGGCTTGCTGGCTGGCTGGCTGGCTGAGGTTCGAAAACGTTGCTCTCACCACCCAGACCACCAGCATCGGCGATCGTCATCGACGGTGTGTGATCGCGCAAGCGCTACCGCTGTTGCTGATTAGCTGTGACTGATACACAGGGGATTTGCTAGGGTGGAGAATGTGGATCCGAATAGTGTGTTTACGAGGGATCGTACGGACACACAGCAGCTCATTGATGATAAGCAGTGATTGAAAGGATCGCGCTAGAAGATGGCATGCAACCGGCGTGTGACGGTGTGTGTCCAGGGCCTATGAAGGGCATCCTCTCGGGCAGACGGAATGGCTTCGCAAAATAAACATAATATTTTGATGTTCTAGCTAGCCGACGTCAAGGGAGCGTGCGCTGTGCGATTAGACATTGCGCGTTGATTGTAGGTCGATCCACATCGAGTGCCCGGGGTGCTCTAACGACGAGAGCATCGTTTTAGCGTTTCTTTGAAATCACCATTCAGTCATCACTCATCATCAGATCAGTCAGTATAAGCTATTATTGTCGATGAGAGGCCTGTTTCTTAAAAGCAAAAAGGGTCGCCACTAATGGTGCCGCTCCCTATTCGAGGGCTGTTCGAAGATCACTCACTGAGGATCGCTGACATATGGGGAAGTCCATAATAGACAGCCGGAACCATAAGTCCGGGCAGACGTGAAAATCCTCTATTTTTAGACAAACAATCCAGATCGAAACCATTTGGGTTAACGATCTACACCTTCTCGAGGAAGATCTCACCAAATAGTGCCATCATGATGCTATTTCTTCGTCGAAGAGACGCATTTCATCTCATTCCTTTTTTTTTTGGTTTACATTTCCAACATAAATTATGCACAGCTTTCCTTCCCTTTGTGTTACGCATTTATAGGGCACCGAATGAAAACTCTCCTCCACTGTCGGGTGCATCAGAGTTCATCTCAATGCGGGGCCGTAAAAGTTATCATTGCCAGCAGCAGCAACGACGGCAGCCAGTAGCAGAGGGACATTTTTATGATTTTTATGACTGTTTTCCCTTATGCAAAGCTGCACGCGCAAGACCACGACCACGGCCACGGAAGCCCTCGGAACTGCTGCTGTTACGAAACCAGAGGACCAAAGGAGGAGAGGGGAGTGAGAGTGATTGCGGGATGTTGCCAGACCGTCCGACCGACCAGACCGCATAAGTTTATTGTTTTAGCTTCATTTGCATCGCATCGCTCGACGTGTATTCGTACTTTGCATTTGTTTGTACGGGCCCCCCCACCGGGACGGAAGTGGAATAACAGATGGCCACTTGTCGCGTTGGCGATTGCCAGGAGAGGTTTTCGCCTTGATGGGATGGGCTATCTGGGGCTTGCGAGTGTGGTTTACGGAGATCCGTCACCAGAAAACCGTCTCAGCCAAAAAAAACCAGGAAATCCTTTCCCAAATCGGTTTTCAAGTCCCGATCACTTCACGGGCACATGGAAGCGCGATGGCAAGACCGTTTACTTCTCATGCTGCATCGCTTTGATCGCAAGCAGGGTTTCAAATAATTGTTTCCAGTCCACTCGCCGCAACATCTGATCTCTATAAGACACGGCCGAACCGATGAATGAACTCGGCTAAACATAGAATCCTCACGGGCAGAGGGGACGCTCGCGATACCCTGCACCATCATCCCATTGAAGCCAATTTGTCCGATTGCGTTCTCCCTAATGATTCACAGACCGTGCTGGAGCAGCAGTGGCAGTGCTTCATCGTTTTAATGCTACCAACGCAACTTCAGAGGCCGACGATGCCGAGAATATTCTGATGTCGCCGCTGAACCTCTTCGCTTCTTCACTCTCTCTCTCTCTCTGTGCGCCGTCTGGACATTAGATATTTCTGAATTTACAAACAAATTCGCCTCCGTCGGGGTGCTACTGCCAGAGACACAGAGCTGCGAGTTCCTGGAAACGATCGCGGCATGGTCGATGAGAAAACGTGCAGCGTAGAAGAAGCAGCAACTGCATCCACCATTCATGCTTTTGCATGACGAAGCATGTCGCCGAGGTTCGCATGGATCGCCGCAGTGCAGTACACCAAAGAGCACGCATGCATTCCAAACAGTAGCACCAGCAACAACTGAATGGCTGATCGTGCAAATATGCTCACCACGACGACGACGACGACGGCGACGATCTGACGATCTTGTGCTCGACACACACGCAGCATCGACCTTCATTTCAGTTCGACTCTCGACACCTCAGCGGAAGTAATCGGTGGGAATGTAGACGTCTTAATGAGAGAGTTCCCCAGTTCCGGAATCCCCACGAAACGAGGACGTCGCGAGCGTCACATCATCTCGAAGGAAATTCCCCTTCCGCTGGAACGTCTGTCAGGTCATTTACCACGAAGAAACAAAGACAGGACACAGATTGATGTAAATGTTCCAGACCTAGTTTACAGAGCGTGCCCGGCACTCCCACAACGTGTCGGTGGCGATCGACAGATACGATCATCCAACGTCGTCGTCGTCATCGTCGTCGATCCCACACCAAATAACAATGTGTTGCATTTCTTTCACATCAGCACAAGCGCACCATCGACCATCGTGAGGTACGTGAGGAGCATCACTTGTCTCAGGTGCAAACAGATAGAGAGAGTTGTTGATCCCTCGATGGCCACGACGACGACGACGACGTGAGGCTCCACCCAATGCTCGATGACCCCCATTGGAATAACGCCAGACATTCATCCGCACCACCACGACGACGACAACACATGAGGTGCAAAATTGAGGTCTTCACAACCGTGGCCAACATCATGGCGTACAAGCAAAAAAAAATAAAACAAAATAAAGGTCGAAACGATTTCCAATTTGTTGAGACAAACGACAACAACAACGACGACGACGGGGAGTAGCAGCACCACAAAACAGTCATCGGACGATGTGCGATTGTTGGACTGCTCCTCGGGTTATTGGAGCCATTTTTTTGTTGGTGCTGATTCTTTGTCGCGTCGTCAGCCGTGATTGTGGAGTAAAACACAAGACCGCAAGTGATATCGCGTCGAGCAAGTGATTCCCAGTCCGTTCGATTGTTCTAGACCATCTCCATCACGTCTGCGATTAGTGTTATCAATGCAGGGGCGGGGCGGAAGAACTCGAAGGTCATCAGAAGTACGAAATGATGGCCTCAAATTTCTTGTCAAAGAAGCACATAATACACGGCACCCAAGGATGAGGAATCGGACCATCATGAATCAGACAGATTGTCGTGTGTCGCGCGAGCCCGAGAAGAAACTCAAATGGTCGGTAATAAAATGGCTGCACAAAACCTCTGCAGAGACAATGTAACCACGATTGGCAACAAATATCCACCTCGTAGCCAACCGATTGCTTATTAAACAGTTAACTGCCTCGCTTGCCACACGCAGGACGTCGGCAGACAACGGTTAAAATGGCCTTCAATGGCCGGAAGGAAGTTCCTGTTGGTCTCGCAACAACAACAACAACAACCGAGCAGCACTGTCCGGTACTACGCTGGTCTCAACCTTTTTCCATCAAAACCGTACAGCCGTACATCGGTTGTAGCTCGTTTGGCTTCGTCTCGACGCGACGATTGCTCAAGGTGGAAGGAAAGCACGACGTAGCAAATCCGCATTTTCCGCGGACCGTCGAGGGCGGACCGAGGGTGTTTCGAAAGTGGCCAGACGCCGGGCCCCCCCCCCCCCCCCCCTCCGCCGAAAAAAAAACAACAATGGAGCCATCGACAATGGCGAGCCAGCCAAGGCATCATCAAACACCATGGACAAAAAGGGGAAGCGAGCGGGGAGTAAAAACCAAATTCGAATCGTAACGAGCCGTGGTTACAGTTGTACGCGGCGGCGGCGGCCACCAGATGCCTGAGCAAGTTCGGGGCCAAGCGCCTTTGATGCCCCACGATCCATGCCAGGAACCCCTTGAAGGAACCACGACAGTCGTCGTCGTTGTCGTCGTCACAATTGGTAATTGGTAAAGTGGACCAATTATTGTTCTTGCACGCCATTAGGTTACCCTTTCAGCAGGGAGGAGCGCACATACAAGCGGTCCTCTGCTGCTCTGTGCTCGCTTCTGTTTTATGCTCTCGTAGCCATCCTCTCCTGCGTGCGTGCGGCAACTGAAAAGGGAAGCTGCTGCTGCGGCAAACACAGCATAATGGCGAGGCGCGCCACCATCGAGTTAACATTCGCGGGGTTTTGATTGGAATTGTTGGAATGTTTCGAGGTGAAGAAGTGAAGTGCAATAAACCTCTCGAGTGGAATGTTCCATATTTTCCTTTTCCGGGGGCACCAGTCGGTTCTCGGTGACGTAATACACATCTCTGTTGGTGTGCCGCGATGCTATGCTCGATATGATCGACTAAAACCGTCCCAAGTACACCCAGTATCCAGTCTCGATGTCACGATGTGTCAATCAGTACCGAGACATACTGAGATTGCACTCGAATGGCACGAATTAGCTCGAGCTCGAGACCAATCACCATAATTAAACCATCCAAATCAGACACACAACAAAAGGAATTCACCGATCCGGTCCGACAGAATACTAAGAACGGTTCCCCCGCCCCAGGTGTGCATCACGAACAAACAGGTGACAGCAATCTGTAGCAACTTGGCGCCACGCTGCGACTTCTCGAAACTCTTGGCGATGTTTCCTAAATTACGCCACCGCCCGTTTACTAACAAATGGTCACTAATATGATTTAGTTTAGTTTCCGCCACAAGACGACCGACAACCAGAAGTGCGGCGACTCTAGAGGCAGCATCGAGACAGCGACGGTCATAATGATGATGCTTCTCCCCCCAAACGCGGACGGGTTTTAGAAGCGGGAAAAATAATTTATTCTAATAGCATCCATTACGCCATTACGCATGCTTGGCCAATTGGCCTGGTTCCCTGGCTGGATCCGTGGCTGGGGTGCGCATAACGACGCCGATGGCCAAGATTCCACGCGAAAGGCCTCGACGACGACGAAAGTGAGTCTTCTTGTTCGCTTCTCTGGCTCGCCACAACTTGACACAACAGTAGCAGACTGTGGACTGGACTGTGGTCTGTGCCGATGATCGCCGCTGTAGCTAGAGATAGACGTTGGTGATAATGCGTGATTACGAGGGGCACGCGCGTAATCGGCCTTCTCATCGGCCGCCCAGCTGATGGTGTTGCTGATGATGATGATGATGAGCATGATCTTCGCTTGATGGACAGGTCATACGATCGTCGTCGCTGGCGAAGATCTCTAGAGTGGTTCCGACCGACTGATCAGTGTCAGGTGTCACCACCACCACGATGATGATGTGTCCGCTGCCTGCTCCTGGAGACTATGCAACGAGACCAGCTAGCTAATGTGCGTTGAAGCATTTGAAATAACAGACACCGTTTGGTGATAATTAGAACCGAAACGTTCATTCGTCCAACTCGTGTAGTGGTTCTCTTTCGTATGGTAATTGACCAAACTGGCCAACCATTTGAATTCCAAATTGCATTGTTCGCCCTCCCAAAAAAAAGGGCCGTTAAACGCAGTGCCGGTTGCATCACATCGCGCTTGCTGCTGCTGAAGATGCTAATCGGTGTGCGATCTACGATCTCTCACATCCACCGATGGTCCACTGCATTCGCTCAGAGGTCTCAGGTCGTCGTCGTCGTCGGTGGCACATCGAGCGTATCCGTAACCTTGGCCGGAAACGTTATAAGCGTTGAACTCATTCTGCACTGAACGCATCGTTGCGTCGCGGCTGCATATATGCGCCCTCAGCCGAAACCCAAGGACCGAGCAAAAAGGTGCACCGTTTGGAGTCGTTTGCGAATCCAGCATGACGACGGCGAGCCCTTATGGTTCCCATGGGATGGGTGTCCCAACAAACCACCAGGAGAACCAAGGGGTAGTAATCAGTTTCACGGACGAGAGATTTCAAGTTGCAGCTCGGTACACGTCAGTAACCGACGACGACGACGAATGTGCTTCCCGGTTGGGTGACCACAAGTCACATCTAGTCGCACCCCTCTCTACCTTCTGCATCACACCCTTGTGACCCTTCAACTAGGACTCCGTTATCTGCCTGCCTGCCTGTGTTGAGAGATGTGGATTAGTAACTTTTACTAAGAATGATAGGAGCGCTGCTTGACCGATAACCGACCGGTGATCGAGCGACCTCCTAAGCTTGATTAACGGACGATCAGCATAAAGATTCGGTGTACAGCGCAGAACCATCTCGAGCAATTCATTTAAACAAAATGCTTCTAATCAGAACCGAGCACCAGCGGATTGGCCCTGATGCCCTCATCTGTCACTGACTGCCGACTTGCTCGCTCGCCCATTCGCTCGCTCGTATCGCAGTTTGCTCCGTGACCCAATAAAGGCACAAGCGTTGTGGCCCCCGGGGGGGTGATAAACACTTTGCGCGAAATCGGCACTTTTGCAAGCCATCACTCGGCCGCTCCTCGCGTTCGCATTCATGATCGTGACAGAATGCAGCCATAAACAGCTCGCTAGTGAGCGCGATCATCAGCTTGCACGGTTCGAGCTTTATGTTTTACGTAATCGTACGCCTTTGGTTCGTGCGTTCGATAAGGCTGACGATGGTTCATTCCTCGCCACGGTTGTCGCGTTCTGATGGCCAGCAAGATGCGCAGAAAATTATTCTTTTATGTTTCTGTGTGCCCATAAATCCCACAGCGAGACCCGAAAACCTCCATCCTGGTCTGGAGAAGAGAAACTGCTGCCGCTGTTGCTGCTGCTGCTGCTGCCAAGCTAAGCGGCACTCTCTGGAGGCACGGCACGACGACAACAATCCCCCGCGTGCGGCCACGCGGCAGGCAACCACGAGCAGGCAGGCGGCTTTATGCTTTCAATCATAATTATTCCATCTTTAGAAAGTGGTTTAGCTGCCACCGCGTACAGCACAATGTCGGACTGTCGGGACGCGGGCGCGATGGTTGCGGTCTCTCCATGCCCCAGCTCCGGTCTCATGATGATGCTCCGGTGCTGCTGCTGCTGCTGCTGCTCGTGACTTTCTTGTGCCGCCGCTGCTCCTACTAGCAACCTGAAGAACCGACCGAAGCGTTTCCCTTTTTTCCTCCTCCTCGTCGTCGTCGAGGGGTTTTTTCTCACAAACCGCCGCAGCATGAATGCGGACGAAAGCGACAGAAAAGCGGAAGCGGTCGATGTCTCGAGTCAAACCTGCTGGTCATCAACAAACGATTACCGGCATCGGCAGCACCGCGCACCGCGCGATCGCCGTGCTCTACACGTCGTCGTCGTCGTCGTCCACATTCATCTCATATTTTCAATCATTTTTTAATCTACTCCAGCGAGCGGGCCGTTCAATCCCACAGGACGAGAGAGAGAGAGAGGGAGGTCATTATGTGCGCTGCTGCCCTGGGAATTCATTTTCCGCTAAAAGAAAGCTCCACCGTATGATCTTCATTTCTTTGTGGAAGTGATCAACAGAACGGTACCCTAAACTATCGCTTTGTTGGAACAAACACTAGACACTTTCGCGTACAGGGGCAGACAGAATTGAATGAAGCAGTTACATAAGACAACACACTTGACATCGATCTTCGCTGCGATTGCAGCCAGGGAGTGAAACTTTGTTGTGGAAATTCTTTTCACTTTCTCAACGATCACTAGCACGCACACGGCCGCCCCTTTAACTACAGGAACACTTCTCCCTTTTCCGGTTCCGACCATTCACACAATCGCACACGAGACACGACGAACCACAATCACCTAGGGACTGGACGAAACCACGACGTAGCCGCGGTCGATGGCGAACTAATCCAAGTGTTTTGGTTTGTGCCGTGGCCAAGCATTCCATTCCAGCACCCGCACCACCATCATCAGACGGGGGCCATGCCCTGTCCTCCTGGCTCGACTAGAAAACACACGCCGGGGACCACTCTCGACGGACACACGAAGCAGCCCCCGGAACATGGCGCTTTCGCTCGAGTGCCCGCGCCGCTGCACATCGCTTACAATCGCACATCTCTTGGGCAAACCACAGGCCAGACGCGCATACCAGGGTGTTTGTTTTTGCACAACACAAGAAACACAACACAACTCAACTTCGCTCTATTGCGACGAGGAAAGCATAACACGATGGTTCACGATCCATCCCACCCCGCTGGCGCTGACGTTGTGTTGCAGTCGAGATTCGGTGGTTGTGGTGCGCGCAATCAACATTCAACTAACCAGCGCACCAACAAATCACGGTGTACAATTGCACAAGCGACAGCAAAGTGTAGAAGAAAACAAAAAAGAAACACTAACACCCTCTCCGGTGTTGTACGTGTTGGAGCACTTCCTTCCGCGTGCCAGGATCGACTGACGGACTAACTGACTGACTGGCTAAGTGCGCAAGCACGGTCGCTACGCAGTTACCATGGCTTCACCAACACCCGGAACCAACGCATAAGTCACCGAGGGGTCTTTGACCACCCAAAATGACGGTTAACAGTCCAAGGGTTGACTCGAAGCCACAACCGAATTCAGAAAACCTGCGGCCTGCAGGAGGGAGTTTGGTTTCACCCTCGCTTGAGCCAAGTGCTTCCTATGGTATGAGGGTGCAGGTCCAGAAGTAGAGTACAATCAAGAGCCAGGATAACATGTGACACAAACACGCACCCCGCGCTTTAAATTCACTGCCGTTGAAGCCATTATATGCTGTGCTGGTGCTCCTTGTTGGGGGTCCGTTGAATGGAACGTTTGCGAACCCCACGAGCAGCAGCTGTCGACAACCACAACGTGACCACACAATTACCACTCTTCCGGACACATTAAACCTCATTCTTTTAAAGAAAACCATTCAACAGATACCCACTAGTACGATATAGTTTCTGAGCGATTAAAGGACACTTTATGTACTGTCTCGATCTACCGCCGGGCGGACCTAACGACTAAGAACCACCCTCCACGGATGGCTTCTAACTGGGAACTAAAAAATCTGTGGCCACGGCCATCCCAGCTCGGTCCCACTGATCTCTCTTTCGACTCTCACGCCACGATGGCCCCCACAATGGTTCGTGTGCTGCGCCGCGTTAGAAGATCTCTCTCCGACGCACCACGTTTTGATTTCGCTCTCCGCCGTGAGTGAGCAGATCCGTAGCCCGTCTGGGATTTCTGTCGGGTTGGTTCAGTGCGATGCGAAGATGCGGTGGCCAACAACGACGACGACGACATCGGAGCGACGAGATGAGATAAGAGTTCGCTCTTCACCGTTCGCTCTCTCACGTGATCACAATGTCGAAGGAATACGCATCGCACTGGGAAGACGAATCGCTTCGTCCGCAGCGGACAGAGCGCAGCACATCAAAACTGCTGTGCCGCCAACAAATGATGTTATGAAGTTAATGTGAAACAACTAGCACCACCACCAGCAGCACCGTACCACGAAATCGGTGAGTCAGCGGCGAGCGCAATATGCGGCGGCTGATGATTGAATCGTGAAGGCTGTTGCCGGAGTTGGAGATTCACCTTGAGATCTGCTACCCCATCGGTGGACGTGATCGTGTGGTTCGTTCGTCTGTTTTTGGTCAACAGACGGTTGGAAAGATTTGAAACAGATGGAATGGAGGTTGGATTTCAAACGTACTCGTATTTGAAAACAGAATTCCATTCTTCGCTTCAACCAGATCCATCACAGACGTCCGGCCGATGTGTAACCGCGAGACAGAGAGAAGGGCCAAGACCTATTCAACATTAGATCTTGAAGCACTTGGTGGCCGTAACTAATATGGTCATTCCACCAACCAGCATTGCAATCAAGCCAGTTTTCCCATTCCGGGCCCGTAAGTCGTACAAGAACCGGTGGGATCTAACCTAGTCTACAGCGCTCCGAACAAGCATATTATCGTTAATAAGCCAATTTGGCAGTTTAATGATCTGACCGTGGGGTCCGTGGGAGCAGCCGATGCTTTCGATATGGGAACACGGCGCAGCACAGAGTAGACGCTCCTCCTCGATCAATTCCTAACTTAAAGCCGACCCGATCCTGGAAGGTATGACGCACGCACGAGGGTGTCGGTCTGCTTCAACGGTCTCGCTCTTCTTGCATTCGCCGAGGGATCATCGAGATATGGTCGTGTTAGGTGGTGTGTTGCTGCTTTATGCGCCATCTCGCACGAACTCGTAATGAGGCTCTCTACAGCTTTGCCTTTGCCATGCCATTTCTGCTGCTCTAGTTCTTTCCCAGCCATCGTAAGGTGAGTGTCTAGTACTTTGAAGACTCAATTAATAGCCCCAAAGGTACAGCATACCCGTCGTCTCTGTGTGTGTCGTATTGGCGTGAAATCTAACGATCGTGTGGTGATCGCATCGCGACTTATAGAGTAGACCGGGGATTAGGTGTCTAGCAGCGGCTATACTTACTTCATCCGTGCCATCGTCATCATGCATGCCTTCTAGCAGATTTGGAGCACTCACCTGTAACGGGAGAAAAGACGAGAGAGAGAGATCGAGAGTTAGATTAGTCAGCACTTTTTGATTTGTTTTGGTCTGCAAGACGATCGTTCGTGCTCAGCAGCAACAGTAGCACCAACTATTGAAAGTTGGCAAAAGATTTCACTGAGACCATGGCACGTGAGGCCCACCGTGTTTACACACCGGGTTGATCGGATGCAGCTCACGGTGGAGTTGCACATCGTAGCATGGAAAGTGACTTGCGAGCCGGCTTAGCGTGACAGCAGCCTTCAAAACAGCACAAACAACACACGCAGCACAAAGCCACAATGTGCCATATCGCAGTACGAATCACCGGGCTATCGAAATCGGTTCTTATACGAGCCTTTCACAATGATACTTTCGAGCATACTGCTCTTTGCAGCACTCGCCCTCGCCCAACCACGGTTGGCGAGCTGTTGTTGTTGTTAATTAAAACGGATATATCACTCTCGCAGAAGGGTTGTTCGTGGGCCACAAATGGGAAACACTCCATTCCAGCCCCAAGCATAACAGCTTTTGCGTACAAAAAGCACCGTACACATACCGTACGAGATCGCGTCAACGTCAGCAACGTTTACGATTAAGAAGACAGAAGACTTTCTCCAAACAAAACTAATCAAACGGCGCGCGCCATGAGCGGTTCGCGCACAGTTTTAAACTTTATCAGCTGGATGAACCCCCGGCGGACTAAGCCCGGGCGATGGTACCGAGCCGCCTGATCGGATTGGGAGTGTTGCAAAGCTGGAAAAGAGATTTGTTTCGCTTTTTTTTTTGTTAGTTTCGCTCCCACAAAAACTTTCTAATTTTGCTTTGTTTGAACGGCTATGTACGCAGCTACGCGATTGCGGCCGGTTATAACCGGGAATGTTGGCTTAAGAAGTCGAGCCTCTCGGAAGGTTTAGTGGTTTGTTTCGCATATAATGTAGCAGTTAATAGTTGGTGTGCTGCGTACCGCATAAGCATAGCGGCTCATTCAATGGCGATTCGGTTTATGTGTGCGGCCTTGAGGTGTTAGTAGAAGGTCATGACGGTTTCCCATCATACACCCCCAGTTAAACACCTCGACCTGACCCGTCTACAGTCTGTTTCATTTTTTAATAAAATTTACAATACCATTTGTAACACAAAGTATTGAGTTAGTGCACCATCATACAGGTCAGTTAAAGTGTTTTTTTTTTTTCTTCGAAAAACAAAAGGCAAGACCACCCGCAACAACAAACCTCACCCCTACCACTACACACAGCAAAGCAAACGAAATGAAACGAAAGAAAAACCCGCAGCTTCGCTTGGGTTGGCACTAATGAGGGAGACGGCCACGACCACCGCATAAAGCAACATAAAAATCGGTGACATTCTATACGCACACACCACTGGTGCCCATTGGCGGTATGGCAGTGAATGGAAAAGTTGTTTCCAGTTTTCTCGTTTCCAGTTCTTCTTGGCTTGCCCATTACCGGCCAGCCCGATCATCATACAGCCATCGAGAAGGGAAGAGAAGAAGCCGTTTTGTCTATCAACAGCTCACCGGAAGATGAGAATGATGATGATGATGGTGAGAGTCTCCGCTTCCCGCGTTCTGTAAACTAACCTAATAATACCCGGGCGGGGTGTAACAATTATCTTCCCCCGAATCCCAGACCCAGACGTATCAGCACAGACCGATCACAGACCGGGAAGCGTGGAAGCAGCACCGGCGTGGCCATAGAGATATCTCTCGACTGTTCGAAAGCCAGACACAAAACGGGCGATCGGTGCTCCGTGAGACGAGATCAACCGTCGTCGAAAGGGCGAACAGAAATGGTAATCGTAAAGACTGGCCGCACCACAATATGCTGTTCCCCCCCAAACCCGGTATTCTTACGGTAAAGACGAGTGCTAAACGGTAGAACCGAAAACGGATGAACCTGAAGAAAAGCAGACCGACTGGCTCCCTGGATCTTGAACTCACAAAAGACCCGCACAACCCATCCAGTGTGCGTATGTTAATGTGCGGTAATGAATGCATTTAGGAAGGGGAACCATTGTTGTTGACGAGCCTTCGGGGCACCGGAAGTTTCACGTGCTCGACATATCCTGCAAATGGTTGTTCGCTGACAGTTTAGCAGATATGCGCATCCGGCAGCATTGCTCAACCGAGGGGGGCCCTACGAGGTTGTTCGTATCCTTCTATACCTGTTTAGATCCTTTCGCAACCAAATGGCGCCCGGCACGATCGGTATTGTGGTGTTTGGAAGAGAAACTCGCCAAGGATTGGTTCGGTAGCAGCCACCTTAGTTATTGCGCAGATTGTCACGAGCACGTTAACACGTGTTCTTTTCCAAACCAAAGTAAAACAACCCCACAAACGTGGAATCGACTGTCCAATGTCGCGAACGGAGCTGAAATTTGAACCTTTCGCTCGCTGTCCCCCTCTTTCGAGCGTGGTTGATCAATTCCTCCGCCGTTCGCCCGGTTTGCAGCGAGAGCGATCGCGAGAGTATAATTATCATACGCACGTGATCGTTTGCCAATCGACCAGACCGGGGGGAATGGATTCGCGCGCGGCGCGCGCGGAATGATTTATGGAGTTCGGGTTTCGGAGGTTTGTAATTTGCACCAAAAACGAGTCCCCGACACTACACGACATTCGTATGTTGAACGTATTATTAAACCGTATTTATCTCTCCACTTTGGGAGTCGGTTGCTCGTTGTAGGAAGATTAAAGATTGTTCTGTGGCTGGCTGGCTGGCTGGCTGTCGGGTTGATGGTAATTGTACGCCAAAAATTGAATGATAAATATGTCACACATTCCACGGCGGTGGCGGCCAACAACCAGAATGATGTTGTGGTAATTATTGTGGAACATAATTTATGAGTCCTTGTTCCCCCCCCCCCCCCCCCCCCCTTCTACCCATCAATAAAATTCTTCTTTGTGGAGAAAGTACAGTGTATAAACCTCGCACCAACGCAATCGCAAATAAACGTTTAATAAGATCGTAAATGTGTACAAGGCGCTCTCGAAAGCGAACCTCCGACCTTCCAACATGATAGGGCATGTAATAAGCCTGTCTAGGGGCCTAGGGCCACCGTCATTGCACCGAGGATGCTCCGCTTCCCACACTAATCAACCGACGCATCGCCACGGAATGGAATGACGAACCCCCTCTGCCTCTCCGCCGGTCGTATGAGTCCCCGCGAAGAGGCTGAGGTGAAAGTCCCGAGCCCCAAGTGGGGTGGCTGTGGCACACGCAAACCTGGAACCAGGAAATCCAATCCAACCCAAGCCCGATCGACCGACGGACCAACCGTCCGCCCTCGCACCATGTCGGCTCTCGAACGAACGCGCCCAATTTAGTGTTTCACGAATTAAGATAATTGAACGGAATTGAGGTCTCACTTCCGCACGGTGGCTGATCCGTCCGACCTGCAGCGGTACGACGATCGCTGGACGGACGGATCACCTCCCCGTTTCACCGTGTTCCTCGTTCCGCGTTGAGTTGGAGAAGAGTTTCGGGGTTTTTTGATTTCATTATTCGAATATTTCGTCGCTATTGGAATGTTTTATTTCGATTACTCCCTTCATTGGTATGCGCTCCGGAGGAAAGCACGATCAGAAGTGGATCACCGACGTCACGTCAAATGTACCTGCGATCAACATGCGCATACTGTCCGTGTCAACGCTAGAGCGCACGCTAGCTAACGGACAGCCGTCTGGTGCCGTTAGGGTTTAGGCCAGCTTGGCAGCTTGGCATTAACGTGGTCGACCCAAAGGTGGATCCGTACCGGTTTGTGCCCCTTCTCGGTTAGAAGAGGGAGTCTCCGGAGGGGAAACAACGATCGTTTGAGGGCCAACATCACATCTCCAATGTCCCAGAGCTCCCCGAGATCATCATCATCCTCATCTGTTGCATGTTTACTGTTCGGGAAAGATAATTATTGATTGAATTACCGGTGATTGTCGTGATGTGTGTGCTTGTGGCAGGGTCCACTCCGCTACGATAAAGCTGATGATGCCCATCGAACCAACGGTACATTCCAGCTCTTCCGGCTCCTACCGGCAATTGATCTGTGGGCCAATGTGTATGCAAATATGCTAAATTGGATTGCATTGCATTGTTTCCCCTCGAAGAACTTCAGCCGGCACTACCTGGCTTGTATTCCAGTTCCAGCAAAAAAAAAGGTAGGTGGCGGCCAGGAACATACATCATTAGACGATCAGCAGCAGCAACAGCATCATAACGAGCCCCCTGGTCGGTTTGCAATGCCGCGCGCGTACCAAACTAGAAAGCCAACCCCCTGCAACAGATAAGGAGTCGGTCGTCCGACTAGCTGGTCCTCCTCCCGCTCCTCCTTTTAGCCCAGCGCTGTTGGGAAACTGTTGGTGATGTGGATTTATCTCTTTCACTGCCAACCTCGTTCGCCCGTGCACGGAAAAGCCACCGGAATAACATTAGCTGCTGCTGATAAATGTTTCATAAACGAAGCATAAATTTCGCACGAAGTCGAAAGTCCCCGGACCTGAGGGGGGGCGGTGGAATGCGTATTTCAGCGGCAGAAAAAATAAGACAGCGACCGGGAAACTCGGAAGCCCATACGAGTACGGAGTTGAGTGGTGGTGCGGACGGGATGGTACGCGGGTTTGCTGGCTTCCGTGCAACAACATAACCGGCCGAACTCGGTTCTCTTGGGTGACGGTTAAGTTCAAATAACTGTGCGCCCTCTCTCTCGCTCTCTGCGGTCGGGTTAAGATGAATTGTCGGTGATGGGGTAGTAAGGGGGTTAAGAATGTGGCAAGCGAATTATTGAACTACTTCTGCAGCCCGGCCCATTTATGGTTATGGCCTACATTTATGCAGTTGCAGACTTGTTGCGGTCTTACTCCCCTTTATTCCTATTTTAAAATAACTTTATTGGACAGACTTTTACGAAAAGAATAGTCCTAAAGGTCTGTTAGAGCATAATTTGAAAGGAATAATAAGCGAAATTTGTGTTTCATAGTTTAATAAATTCCCATCCAAGATCGTTGCACAAGAGTATCCTCCTTAGTTTTAGGATAGTTTTAAGATACTGTGTCTAGCCTAACGGCGAACACTTTTAAATATAATATTATTATTATTATTAAGAGATTTACCAAAAAAAATTATAAAAAAAATCTAAAAATTTTCAAACCAAAAAAATCCGAAATTAATTATCAAATGAATGATCCACAGATAGAAAAAAGTGGAGACGAATCCTAAGGTACATTGTGTAGAGTAAGCTTCCTCACAAGCGAGGTGAATTAAAACCCCTGAACCATTCCGACAAAAACATGATCCAAACGGAAGCTAATTTTTGAAGAGAAACATTTGAAATGGTCACTTCTGTAAGCCGCGAGCCACTTTCTTCCTCATTCACTGGCTACCCTATGGGAGCAAAGCCAGTGCCAGCGATCTTTTAATTGCCAGCCGGATTAAACAGCTGTTTTGAGCGCTGCCTTTGAAGTTCAACATTCTTTCCCTTCCGCAGACACTCGGTGGTCAGTCGGGGGTGCGGCCACTCTAGTGTTCCGGGGGATGACTGGCACCACACACATGTTTCCAAACATTTCATGTGAGGAAACTTCAAAATTCCAAACCGATCGTAATACCACACGCGTCTAGTGCGTCACGTGCCAGAAAACGGGGATGCTGCCAGTGGCCCAACCCGACCAAACCGTGCCGGCATCGGCTCGAGTGTTGCGGCGTTCCAGTGCGCGTGGTGCTCTAATTGCAGTGTGCACACGCCCTTGTCTCGAGCCTCATTACGATCTTATCGGTCACAGGGAGGGTTTCCCATGAACCACGCCAGATCCGCATACGCTGGCTGGCTGGCTAGAGCGCTCTGGGTGGGAAAGCATCCACCACCAACCTCCCACAATGGAGCTAAAAATAGCTCCAGCAAATACAAGGGCAATCTAGGGTCTTATCGGGCGCATCGGCCGGATTCTGAGGAGCTAGAGAGCGCGGCGCGCGGTCTAGAATTAGCGTTCGTTTCGGAGAACATGAGCATCACATACTGATAGGGTAGATCTAGCTGTCGAACACTGTACACAGTTGTCGATCTTACCCATTTATCATTGATAGAGCATTCTCCCTCACTGCCAGGGAGTCTGGCAACAAAGTATCATGGTGCTGGTTCTTATCTACCGAAGGATCCATCGCTGGTAGCGTCCTTTACCCATAAGGAAGAGACATTCGTGATCTAATGTGTCTTCCGTTTATGGTCCCATTTGGTTTATCCAGTCTATAACCATATGATAATTAAGAGCAGAGCTCATACATTATTACCCATCGAATGCCAATATAAATAAAATCCATTCGTAGTTCCTCCACCATTCCTGCCTTCAGTCTACGCCAGATCCACACGAGGCCACGTGACCCCGCGAAGGTTTAGGCGCTACCACGCTTCTATGACTCTTTGCCATCCCTGAGCACACATCTTTCGCACTGTCCCGCTGCTTGTATGTGTGGTCCCCGATGATAGAGACCATCGCCCGAGGTAAGCAGACATCGACACCAGTATCTTCAACTCTACTGTGCCCATCACTCCGGCAAAACCCGTATTTACATGATACGCGATCAGGCAGGCAGCTGCTGCCAGGAACGCCAAGATCATCAATAAACAGAACGCTAAATTGGATAACTGCGCTACTTGCGCAGTGTCACCATCGTTCCCGGCCACAGAACTCTCTCTCTCTCTCTTCCTGTAGACGAAGTCCATGAATACGATCGTTCCTGCTGCTTCCGATCACCATTCGCCGATCGCTGCAACATTGTTGCAGTAGCACCAGCAGCCAAGTTGTTTATCGTGCCGTGCCAATGCCCATGCCCATGCGTCGTCTACCGGTGTGCAGCAGCATTAAAAGCAAACACAAAAGTTCACGAACTTCTGAGGCGCTTCCTACTTCGGACACCTTCTCGGTGATTCGACGTGCCGTTCGTCGCCTGGCCGGAATCGTGGGAAGCATCCGACAAAAGTAACGGCTCTCGACGACTTGATCTGCGAGGTAATTTCCATCCATTCCGGCGGCCAGGCGCGATCGTTATGCAGCACTCACAGACCTCGACCGCAGACTGATTGCGCGAGATCAGAGAATGCATGTATGTTGCGCCTCGCAAACTGAACAGGGGTGTGCATTCCACGCGTCGATCGTGGTGGACAGTGGTGCTTTTCCCGAAATGGAACCGCCATGCAAGCTCGGGCTGCATGTGCGCACGGCCACCGTTGGGATTGGGAAAACGGATGCCCGGGATGGAGCGATCGACTCCAGCCACAAGCCGTTCCGAGAGCCTCCGGACGCTGCGTAAGAGCGACCTGCGCAATGCAGAGAAGCGATGCATGTTTACAAAACGGAACAAGGTCACGTATTGCTGCGTGTTTACCGACGTTCTCCCACATACCGATGGTTTCTCTTATCTCCTAAGCAAACGAAATGGATTTTCAAGCGTGCTGATAGAGTTGAGTGCCGCCGGCAAGTTCGTCGTATGTTTACTTTCAAATCATGATTGCAACCAGCCTTCTTCTCTCAATCAAATCAGTAGCAACAAACACCAAATGGGTTCAGTTCCCTCCTTTTTTTGAAAACTGTTTACATATGCGCCGACAACGGAAATCCAAAAAAGTGGCTTCCTATCTCCGGTGGTCAGCATGTTTCGGGCAGAAAATGGAACGGAACAACTAAATGTGACACAAATGTGACAACATTCATCGATGTTTAACCAAGAGTCACGGTAGTTTCGATCTCTGTTATGCGCCCGTATCGATGATCGATCGCCTTCGAAGGTTCTCTACCTCATCCGAAAAAAAGAGAAACGTATATTTATACTGGGCCTCCACCAATCCATCATCGGCGGTGAAGGAAACTACGGTTCAGCAGGTTTTAGCCGAATATTGAATACGTGGTTTTGATAAGCGAGTCATGTTTCTAATCACCATGGTTCTCGTGTCACATCACACACTTCATAACACAACACCGGACATCGGTCACAGCTGTCGAGTGCCGCTTGGAGGCTGCTATGATTATGCATAGGGATTATTGATTCTGGGTTTTGTTGTTTATAATCTCGCATGTAAAACGCAACGCAACAGCAAAGCATGGACACTTGATCACAGATGCTGTATGTGCTGTGGACCATGAACACCAGCTGGGTATTGGGACACTGCTTGCCACAATCCAGATCGCTTGATGCTTGACTTGCCGTGTTGCCTAAACATCGGCATGGAAGCGAGCGAAATGATGAAATCTTATGGCCCGGAAATTAAACTCGCTGACACAAAGAACTGACCTCAGCTGCTTGAGGCACATTGCTTCTTTCAATCATTTGAATCATACAAATAACGGCAAATTCTTGACATTGCTTCCGGGCCTATAGTGGGTTACCCTTGCGGCTAGTAAATTCGATTCGCTCAATCCAATAATGGAAAATTGTAAACCTCCGGATTGCAAAACAAAATTACACCTCGAGTGTCTAATCTTTGCCAAATTAATAGACACGCACCCGATCATCACCGAATTGCCATGTGTCTTACGCATGTGACTCCGATTAATCTGGACTTCCATCAACGAGCTGGCGAAGCCTTTACTACCATCGAAATCACATCCCATCCCATCCCATCCCATCGATCGTGATGATCCTCACACTCATTAAGTTCAATCAGAGCGATCATCGTGTGCCAACGACTGCACTAAGGCCACGCACGGTACGCACCTAACAAAGGGCCAGTAGTTGATGACCGTGAGAATCAAACATACCGAGAGTGGGTATGTGCAACCGCCTGTATTTTACTGAGTTTTGCCACCACTTTCGCGTGCCTGTGTGTCTGGTGCTTGGGACACTGATCCAACGAACCAATAATTAAACAAATCGTTCACTCGCTCGTTCGCTCCCTCACGCCGCAAGCAATCGGCGTCACCAATTAAACTGAAATCGCAAACACACCAAAGAACGCACCGAACGGCGAGGGTGAAACGAAACAATCGCACCTTAATAGATGTTCGGAGGCTTAAGCTACCATCCCTGCCCTCCTCAGCCGCGATGGTAAGTGAATTGGCGAAAGAGAATGAAATTATGTTTCTACGCCAGATCTTTTGTTTGTAAACAACGTCTTGGGCCCGTGGCCCTGCATGTTAACATGGTGCGTTCATCTCTTCGCAACGTGAAACACGCGACTCTTTGCCGGTTGGAACGGTCGTGTAATTGATACTTTTACCCGCGCGAAACCACACCGAACTGGTGCTGGTGGGTGGTGTGGTGAATCCCCGCGAATCACCGCACGGAACACGTGGCCAGGCACACGCAGCACCACTGTTTGAATGTTCAACAGCTGTTTCCACTCACTGAGACAAGAGACTTTTCAATCGATTATACGATTGTGAACATTCGTTTAATCATTTTACGGTGCACCCTATTAGAGATCGATGTGCTTGTCCATTAAATGCGCACCACTACCAAGTGAAAGCATGTCCGGAACGAACAAGGAATTTGTGGAGCTCACACCACTCTTCTACTGCCCTAAAGTCTGGTATCAAACTTACTCCAATTTTGTCCAAACTCCGAACGGATGCCTGGTGCACGCTGGTGAACGGTCGAAGCGGTATCAATGCGGCACGCATCATCGGCATGTCCTCCTCATCCTCCCGTCCTTCCAGCAGTTCCTCATCCGACTCGCCAATGTCGGACGTGAGCGGGGTGCAGCTATGGCTCCGCACCTTACAGTTGATCGGATCACTGACGGAGCGCTTCAGGAAGCTCGTGCTGGCCATAGCCGTCTCATAGGCAGCACCCATCAGTCCACAACCCACCAGCAGCCCCGCTCGAGGTGCCGGATCGATCTTGAAGCTGGGTACGATCGCTGGCTGCATCTCGTACGATGTATCGGGCGACACATCGAAATGAACGAGCTTCGTACTAACGCGCCGCTGTTCCCGGACCGGTGTCATCGAGCTTACCGGCGCTCCATTGCCGAACTCCACACCACCATCGTCGTCTTCGCACTCTTCCTCCACATCCGAGTGCGAGGGTTCACACTCGAACGAATAATCATAGTTTTCACCCCACACGAGCGTCGTATTGGGGCTTTCCGATCCACTGCGCACCGCAAACGACACCGATAGCCGGCGCAGATTGTCCTCGGTAAGCAGCTGGGCGGTCGGGGAGGTGCAACGGCTGCTACCGTTCTCCGAGCTGTTCTCGCTCGTCAACGCCGGCGTGGTAAGCGATCGTTTCGCCCGTGGGCTCTTCAGGCCACCCTCCAGGCTGTTGCTCTTCTTTTTGGCCGAGAAAAAGTGCAACAGATTGCCGTGGGATGATTGTTTCGGGAGCTCCGAGTTGCGCCGCTTCTGGAAGTGCTTCCGGATGGCGAGCGGCGTCTTGAGTGCTTCCTCAAAGAACGCCTTCGTTGAGGATGCCTTCCGGTGGGTACCGGGGGTTCGATTTATCTCCATCGTCGCGGTTGTTGTCGTCGTTGCCATCTCGTCCACCGTTGGTGTTGGTGATGGGCAAAAGGGGGGGACGATCGCTGACTGCTCTTTGGTAGGGGTCGATGGTTGCGTCAGCTCGTGGTGATCATGCCGGGAGCTACTCTTGCTGCTGCACGTATCGTACTGATCCTGTTCCATCGATTCAAAATCGGAATCAATGAACGAAGCGTCGGCCGGCGGTGTGAGCAGATTCAATCGGTATCGATCCTCCTCATCCTGCGTGGTGGTCTTGACCAACCCACCAGCCAGCCCTGTGGCTTCCTCCCGCGAGATCCTTATCTTAATCGGAGTCGATGTTGGAAGCGACGAAAAATGGCCCTCTTCACCGCCACCGTGGCACTGTCCGTTTGTTTTCGGTTTCTTCGTCACTGCGGCCAACGAGGGTGAGCGCCGGTCATCGTGTGGCATCGTATCAGAGTCCGAGCTCAAACCATGCTTGCTCGTGTGCTGTGCACCGCCACCGTAACCATCATCGTCAGTGCCGCCACTGCCACCACCCATCCTACCAGCACCGCCAGCGAGCAATGACTTGAATTCGAGCACATTCTCGAACGAAGAATCGTTGGCGCTCTTGAGGAGCGCAATAAAGTTTTTACTCAAAACCGGTTGCAACAGTAGCCCGAGAGCGGCCGCCTCGGCACAGGATTCGGCACAGGATGGCACTGCCGTTGCTGCTGCTGCGCCCGTATCAGGACACTCCAGCACCGTCTTAACGCTCGTTGTCACCTCGATCCGGTTACCACCACCAACCGCTGGCCGACCAGCAACCGTTGCCGTTGTCTCGTCGGTCGTTTCGACAGTCAGCTCTTCACCGGCGACAGCACTGTTGGGTTGATTCTTTTTCTTGGTCGTAGTGGTGGTGTTTGCCGTTTGCGATGGAGCTGCAGCCGACGATGACAGCACCGTACGCATGATAATGGTTATCTCGGATGTTTTCGTCGGTGTACTCACTCCGCTGGCTGGCCCTCGTTCCTCGTGCACCAGGCGCGACCGACCGGGCTCCGGTGTTTCGTTGTTTGCCGCCATGATCGTTTCTCAGTTGACACTTCTCTCCTCGCACGGCCGTTCGTTCGATCGATCATCACAGTTACCGCATATCTGGTTAAGGGGAATTGTTTCACAATTCGCTGAAACGTTCAGAAACACATTAACCCACTCGTCGTCACCATCACCGGTACTGTCACTTTCGAAACGATGGACCACAACCGCAAAAAACACTCGGAAACACCGCAGCAGCAGTGCAAACAGACGATCCACCAGCGCTACAACACACCATCCGCCCGAGACCGTACCATGATCGATTCTAACCAGATCGACTACCAGGCACCAGCGAGCACGCTCAGCGCACGCGCGACCCAATGCCCGTGGGAAATGTTGTATGTGTGCAAAAGGGGGAGGCCTTCACTGTGCGCGATCTTACACCCGGAATATCCAAACCGTGATCGTGCGTGATCGTGAGCGCGCTCGCGCGAACGAACGTTGAGATGAGGTGAACACAAGCCAATCTCCAGCCAGCCAGTCAGCCAGCCAGTGGTTACTAATTATCAATCATTATCAATCCACGAATGTTGCTGGCTACTGCGGCCACCTAGAACCACCTTGATTGGACGGCAACCAGCTTCCTGGATGAGGACACGGGCACGGTAGCGTGAGAGTTCTCTGTTTGAAAGCAAAATTAAACCCCTTTGGCACGCAGCCGAGTTTGTCAAAACAAACACACATACAGACACTTTACAGCATCAGCCGCAGAAAAGGAAAAAAAAGATGGAACGGCCACACTAAGCACCGGGTGTAACGGATCTAAGCGACGCCCACCGAGTGACTGGACAAAACCGAAACCGATAACGGAGCGTTGTTTGTTTCGATGAACCGTCGTTCCCCCCCTTTCCCGTGTTTTGTAGATAAAAAAAAACCGATCAACGATCGCTCTTCAGTGTGTAAACGATCGATTAGCTTGGGCCGCGGACCACAAACCGGACCAGATCAGATCTGCCTGCTCTCAAGACGCTCTGAAACGCAAATACTATACCACTCCTTCCAATCCTTGCAGCCACACATCGTGCCGCGAAAATCCGCGAAAAATCGGAGACGGATTTCCTGTTGTGTGAAACGCTTTTATGATCGCGTCCTCCAATCCAATCCGTAACCAAACAGGCCGTGGCAGACAAGTAAACAGCAGATTTACGCTCGCTCACACTGGAGTGATATCATCGGGATGTGGCCACCACCCTCATCATCCAGTTTCAACCACCCCCCCCAAAGTCGCTCTGTCAAATCAACAACACCTGGACGATTAGCGAGATCTCCGAGATCGGGCGTGCGTACCTTTAACCCGTTACGATCGTGGCGGTGGCAAGTAGCCCCAGCAAACATCCAACCAAGAATATTTATAGAAACCGTGCCGTGGTACCACACACCTGGGATGGCGATGATGACTCTGGCCATCGCAGTTCCTAGCGAGCACAACGTGTATCCGTGTTTACGTGGTGCGCGGCTCGCAAGCAACGCAACCAACGCATGGACCCACAAAACTCCTAGCACGTCATTTCATTGATACAAATCATGAGTGATGTTGTTTGGACGATAAGCGCGAAAAAAAAACCAGACAGACAGTGTACGGACGTTGTTTCAACAGCACGGCTGCCGCCCGCCGCCGTGTGCGCGTTTTTTGACACTGGGTCACCACCATTAGCGGAAGTGATGTGACGTCATGTTTCCATAGAACAAGCGTTTACGCGTTTGAGTCACCAGCCCGTCCCGAGCCGCTAGAGCGACGGCTCCAGGATGTTATGTTCAAACAACAACAGCCAAGCAGTCACTCGTTCAACACTTTGCAACAATAGCGGACAGATGGTGCACTTCTATCCTTTCGGGTACTTCTGTTGTGTAAAGCACCAGTACCAGCACGCTGCTGGTAAAGTAAACGAAATGCCACCACAGGAATCGTGGCGACAGAGAGCTTTGTATCGACTGACAACCCCCGTGTCCGCGATTGGCCATCGGTTCATTAACTTTCTTCTTGTTCAATCCGCGGGAGGTGGGGGCCACATGCCATACAAGGAAGAGTTCCGTTTTCACACAGTCACATCGGATGGATAGCCAGGCCAAAGGCGCACCAACACACCAAGTAAATCACGAAGTCCAAAATTGAGTCCGACGACGATTTCGCCGTTAATCTCTACCGTTCCACACGAAGACACTTTTTGGTCTGCACCAAGGCGGATCGTATCTGTGCTAATACGCTATCACTTAAGAAACCAACGAACGATACTTTGTTGTCCGCGATTGCCGAATTACTAGTCACAATATTTACATTATGATGCGTTATTGAATGAGACAAGGTAAGGCGAAGGAACGGATCGGAGAGGTTGATTCGTAGCGCGCCCGGTGCCAAAGCTAGACTGACACGCGCAGTCACGATCGGCCGGCCGGGAAGCGACCGGTCGCATCAACGTAAAATCATCGAAATCGCCACATATGGTCGTCCCCGGTCTCCGTCCCGCTTGGCCTATCCCGTAGGCCTTCCATTTCCACCTGTGCCACCGGCAGGCAGGCAGGCGCATCGAGGGCGAAACAGAGATGGCACGGAGAAGAAAGAAGGGGGCAAAAAAAGGAAGAAAGTATCCCCGATCGTTCCCCCGTCCGTGTCGCGATGCCAGTGCGTTAACGCTTAGAGCACATACAGTGTCTGTACCGCCGGCACGCAACAGGTACCACAGCCGGACCGCCGGCTTATTTGGCGGGATTCGTGAGGGGAAGAGAACTTCTTCCCTTTTTTTTCGATGGTTCGTTTCGGTTCGTCTTCTCACGTACCACAACCACACGGACACAAACAGCCAGAAGCACGAAGCCACGAAGATGAAGAAACGTGTCTTAACGCACGGCTGGCCTGCAAAAAAGGGTACAAAGGGCTCCCTTCTTAGCGCCCGGGTTCGGTCCTGTCCAGTGCGTTTCTCAGTGTCATGGTCGATGTTCGCATTTTCTTTTTTAATTTTAACCAAAACAAAAGGTAATTCCAGCCACAGGGACGAGGGGTCGGCAAACATTGGCCAACAGGGAAAGTAGGGGTTTCCCCTTCTGCTAGAATGTGATAATGGTGCACTTGCACTTTTGCGATCGTAATACGTTGCCTCAACGACCATTCATGAACGCTGGTCGGCAGAGAGGATCAGGTTGATACCTGTGGCTGTGTCAACGGAGCATCTTAAATCCTTTTACCCCTCCGGTAGATCCAATCCAACCACAGTCCAGGATCATGTAGGAGATTTAGTGTTTGGAAATTAAAACTTTGCAAACAGGTTACAGTACCTGCCGAGCATAACGGTTCAAAGCATGCTAAACCGACTAGGCAGGAATGCCCAAACATAAACGAAACGAAAACTTAACAAACTAAAAGGATCAATAACGATACCCGAACACGAACGGAAGGGGTATGGAATGCATGATCGTCTCATCAACGAATTTAAGTACACGTACACGGTTAGCGGATGGTACATGTGCAAACTTTATGTTAGAAATGTATTTCGATAAATTATGCGAAGACTCACACGCACGCACACTGCCTATAAGGTCCCATTATGTCCAGCGATGTCCGTTCCCTTACCCGTAAGATAAACGGAAAACGGGCAAAAGCCCTGCACTTTAGTTACGCCCGTTGAACAGCTGACCTCTAGCGATAGGGGATCAGGAGAAATTATAAAATCGTAAAAAGGGGACAGACCTCTGCGAGAGGACCGACAAACACCAAACAAAAAAAAACAAATTCTACCCCCTATTCCCACCACCGGATGGACACTGGATGCAGTAAATGCGTGCAGTTCGACCCCAGCCAAGAACGTTGAAAACGAAATTCATAAGATTACATCGCAAGAGTGTGCACGGTGCTAGGGGTTGCTGAGCGATCGTTTGCAGGAACAACCGCACCAATGGTACGAGGGGACCCCCACAATGGAACAGCACAACAAATGTGTTGAACGCAATGAAACGAGGGGTTCAAAAGAAACGCTGTCCCTCGACGGACGTAGCAGATAGGGGCCGCCCCCTGCAAGAGAACATCACGAGGCTGGCCATCGAAAGCAGTGAACAAAGTTCCGGTGGTAGCGTGTTGATTGAGTGACTCAAGATGCTCCTTTCTGCTCCTTGAAGCCGAATCAAAGAACAGGTGATAGAGGATGGCCGTTGGTTAGACGCACACAGCACATGCTCTACCCGTCCACCGGTCGGAACAGCAGGTCCTTGCTTTGTGTGCACCGGTTTTCGTGTTCCTTTTCAAATAGGTCGAATGATCAATTCGATGGAACCAGCACACGTGCCACAGCCGGCTGATCGGTGCACGTGCCAGGCACGTTCGTTTCTTTTACGATTAGAAGATCGATGAAAGGTCAAAGGAATGTTTCCCTTCGTCATACTTACAGGAGACGCACAGCACACACACCACAACCACCACCGATCACTGGACGCATGGCACATGCTGTCCGTTCCTACCTTACATTCTGCCCTAAATAACAATTGTTTCCCCGGAATTCACAGACTCACCTGTAAAGAGAAAGCAATGAGATAAGATTAGAAACGAGTCAACGGGACGTTTGTTTGCATCGAACTACGAAACAACCCTCTGCGCATCCCTGGGGGAGCAATATAAACCTACATCACACATCACGACCCCGGCAACATGAACGCTCGTTATACGTGATCTACATTTTTTTCAACAAATCATTGCACAATCTCCTATCAGTTCCTGCTTTCAGTTTCTGAAGGTCTCCGCTAGCCGGAACGAAGAGAGAGCTGATGATGCAGTTGCCCCTGTTTGTTTCTACATCAATGGAACTGGTGATTCATTCAAGATCGTGCCATTTTCTATGCCAATTATAGTCTACTCCCTGCACACAACTGATACACAATGCTGGTGACACTGAAGTTGCATCTCGCCCGTGTCTCCCTCACTTCGCCGACGGATGACTAATAGGAGATCCGATAGGAAAAGTCATCCCATCTCGCAAAAAAGTAAACGGTTCTTACCGATGACGACTCTGTCGTGTTGTAGCCACACACCAGCAGCCCCTTCATCACCAATCACCATGAGCTCGTTGTTGTGATAAGCCCTACTTGTTGAGAACTCGAGCGGTCAGCGCACAACGCACACCCCTTAACATTCACAAAGAACTAAATTCCGATACTAAAATTACGCAAAAGGGAATTCACTACCACCGGACACTACGAATATTGAACGCACGACTGGTTCGCACGAGGCGCACAGCGACTAGGTTGTGATTTGAATTGACGCAGGTTGCACCAAGCATCGGTGCCTCTACTGATTCCAAGACGCACGATGACGAACCCTCGTCTCTATCATCAATCAACGATAACGGCGTCACACCATCCACCATCACCACCTACGGAAGGCAACACATACTCACGGTGGCACACCTAACGCACTCGGGGACAACTTGAAAACTGTCTTATCTGATAAGAGCAGAGAAAGGAATGGAACCTATGCCCGACTCGCTACGCTCGCTTGCGACGAGCGAGTATTTATCATTTGCTTGTAGCATTGATTGAATTCAATTCGTTCTAAGGCGCTAACGTTGTAACCATCGGTTCAATTGGTGACCGGTCAAGATCTGGATATGCTCTCGATGTGCATTGAGGTAGGTTCCCGGGACTGGCTAACAAACAGCGAAACATCATTGATTCTAGATTGCACTTTTCCAATAGAACACACCACTAGATATGCATCTACAACACTCACTACTTGCCATTTGGATGGATTAACAGTTCCATCTCTGATAGCGAATGCATCACGTCGATCAATCTACGACCGTATGTACGTGATCTTTACTGTGAGAGCCGGACCGAGGCTTCATATTGGCAAATCAGCTCACCCAAGTGGCCATCGAGGTGACCGGCAATAGATCGAGAGCAGCAGCAGCAGCAGCAGCGTAATGGTGATGATTTCGGCACACCTACCGGTCCAACGCGAACCTCCTTTCCGGTTAATAGCACTCAATTGGCATCAATTAAACTTTTAACTCAATCAATTTCAATTTCCTTCCCAAGCTAACGGGCACCCTATGGCATTACCCAGGGAGTGAGATGAAATTGAGTACGACGGATTGAAGATCAACACAACCATCGCTCGGGAATGCGCGACGAGCCAAATTTGACTGCGAACGGAACTGCCAAACAACACTACATGCTTCTTGCAAGTGGTTGCAAGTTGCTTCAATAATCTGAACTGACTAACACCCCGGAATGCGGACGGCGAGGCGCTGAGTAGCTGACGCGTAGCGCACGTTCCGTGAATTGTTCGTTACTGACGACGTCTTGCTCGGACGTCTTGTCATCGGCGTCATCACCGATACGCCACCTAATAGACCCACAGACAGATCATCCCAGACGCAGGAGGAAGCTGCTGTTCGTCCGGTCCCTCGCATCGTTAACCAGCGCGCCACCGAAATGGGCCACAATTAGGCCTCCGCCTCCGACTGGTAGCAGCTGGGGTGCTCCTACTCATTACGAACGTTATAACTAGCGGGCGAGCTAGCGGGGGAGCAAACGAACGATCATGACCGACAGAGTAGTCACGAAGTAACGGCCACGACAATCGTACGTCCACTCTATTTCGTGATGCATGAACCAATGTTTCGGTGGAGTGCTCGGGTGTACGCAATGCACATTAAATCCAACCAGTGGTTATGTCACCGCAGGACCCAAAAGTTTTATCCAGAGCGTGCCCATTGTTTTTGGTCCTTGACTGTATCTGTAGACTGATGCACTCCGTAAAAACTCAATCTCGTGAAACAAACGTGGTCAGATACATCCGCATTCATTAAATACAAATCTTCTTTACCATTAAAATTTTAAAGAAACCGTAATAATTATCAAACATTGGGTCTGGTGTCACTTACCTCATCAAAACGCAGATCCGGTTCGCTGTAGGTTGCCTCCAGGATTTTCATGCCACTTAGACGCCGCTCCCGATCCTTCTGCTTCGGTGTCGGACCACTGGAACCACCGGTCTGGGACTCGTCGTGTTGCCGCGCTCGATCATCACCCTTACTTGTGAAGGCGCCGGTGCGCAGCTCTTGCAGACTGCCCCAGATAGCTGAGAAACCACCGCTGAGACGCTTAGCTGATCGACTCGCTCGTCCGGGTGTTCCGTTACCAGATTTGTGTGAACCACCTTTGCGGCTACCCGCGTTCCGTTCTGCTCCTCCTTCTCCTCCTGCACCGCCAACAAGACCACCATTACCACCATCGTCCATCCGATGCGTTCCGGCACCCTTACCGTCCTGGGAAAGGGTGGAGATGTTCTCGAAGCTTACCGAGAACGGTCGTGGCAATCCAAACACCTTAGGACTCAGTTTGTACGCCGCGAGTTTGTCACCGACCCGGGCCACCACACCACCGTGCGCTGAGGAGCGGTTGGACGAAGAGTTCTCGTCTGTCGTACTGTGGCCATGCAGGGCCGCCATCCGTCCGGTCGATGCTTTCGATGTGTGCGTAGTGCAGGCTTTCTTGGAACGTTTTACCGGTTTTAGGGGTTGCAGGAAGACGTGTTGATGCGATGATTGAGTTTGTGCACCACCATTGGTCGTAACCGAACCACTGGATGCGGTTCTATCGTGGGCATTTCCGGTGCCGATTTCCCGGTCGTCAGCATTGAATCGTTCCGATGTTCCCGTCACCAGCGTAAGATCATCGATCGATAGCTTTATCTTGAGCCGCTCGTAAGCTTCAGCGTCGAGCATGAAATCTGCCAAACCCTCGCCACCACCATCGGCCGGTGGTGAACCAGAGGATGCTTCCTTTCCCAGCGAAAGAATCATATCGTCACAGGAGCGTGCCGATGCGAGGAGACTGTTCTTCACGTTATCCGTGTTGTAGCGCTCAAGATCACGAAACAGATCCGCCATCGGGCGCACATCGATGGCACGTTCCTGCACCACATTACCCTGCTCGTCCAGTGTGTGTCCCTCGGTCCACGGGTCTGGACCACTTTGTGCTTCCTCTCCATCCGAACCCACCACTGGATCGTCATGCGCGTGGAGGCAGTTCAAAGCGTTCTCCTTAGAAGGGGATCTATCGGATACGAACGCCTTCGGATCAGGCCGTGCCCGAACAGTAAGGCGGTCCACGAAGCTGGCCGACGATGTGGACGGAAAGCTGTAGTCAGCCGATTTGGATTTGCCATGGACGATCTGCAAACGTGAACCGCTGCTGGTCGACGCACCTAGATGATCCTGCAGCTGCACTCCCGAAGGTCCAGCTAATCCACTTCCCGTCATGCTGCGTATGTTACGAATCGGATCCAGCTTTGGAGGAATTTCGTTAATAATACCGGCGGGTCGCAAAAATGGATGCGATTTGCGGTAGTGAGCCCGCACGTTGGCTATCTGCTGCTGCTGAAGCAACCGTTGCTGCTGCGGCCCAAGCATTCCGGGAAAGTCTACCAACAGGATGCGATCGGAGATGTTGCGGCAATCGTTGTGGAATCCGATGCCCGAATCCGAGTTGCTTGATGTAGTCGTGATTTCGCTGTGATTGCTCGGCTGCGGCGAGCTTGCGGCCAACGCATCGTGAGGATCGTCTGCTACCCGTGCGTTAAGCCGAGGATCCGCCGAACGGTTACGGGGATAACGACCACCGGCGGCTGAAGGACCATTCGCATTTGATCCATCCAGATTGAGACTACGGGCTACGGGAGGCCTTCCTCCTACACCGGCCGCATCGACCTTCATCAGTGACTTCAGACTGTACATGCTGCGTATCAGGTTGACCACGTATTCCGAGTTGGAGGGAAACTCGAGGCACAGGTTCGTGATCGGATCCTTGGTGCAGACGATCCCGAACAGGGCCGCCTTCTCCAGGTGCAGCTCGTGCTCGACTAGCTTGGCATCGATCACGAATACGTGGCAGCTGTTAGAGATGACCACATCCTTCCGGTGCGACAGAACGTCGCTGCTCTCACACATTAGCCCATCGGCGTAGATAGCTGACGTGACCAGCCCGAAGTACTTGTTGTCACTCTCGCTACTACTGCTCACGTAGCTGAGCCGCGCCGACGCATACTTGGCGATCAGATTGTTACTGGTGTTGGTCAGATTCAGGCAGGAGGGCAGTATTGTCATCAGGACTGTCGTAGGATTGCGCTTCTCTTGGCGCATCTTCCGTATGCAACTGCGCACCGTCTGCAGCTTGGAGCTTGTTGCAATCTGTTTCGGCATCTCGATCGTTCCCAGGTACCCCACTACGGCCTGGTATTCGAGTGATTCTTCCGATTGTCCGGCTCCAACACTTGTCCCAGTTCCTCGGGCAGCACCTTGGATGGCCAGCAGTGGAGATTCCTCGCCAAGCTGCACCGAGCGTACCATCGCGCTAACGTTCGAAATATCACAGCTACTGCTAGCGTTCGGGCTATGGATGACGTTGTAGGCCGTCGCCGATGTTGCCGTTTCGTGAAGGCAATCATCACCACTTTCACCGTGCTGTTGCAGCGGCTGCTCTTGCTGCTGCTGCTGCTGTTGGTGGTGATGATGATGATGATGGGCTAGTGGTGGCGGTGGCGAAGACAACGCTTTGATCGGTGAACCAACACAAGCAACCGCCGTCGATCGATCGTTGGTGGATTGCTGGCCATTATTTGCTCCTGAACCGTTGCCAGTCAACGCACCGTTAGCGGCCGTGGCACGGGAGAACTTTGCTTTATGAGGATACTTTGGACGTGCGCGATGCTGCTGCTGCTGTTGCGCCCCGTGAAACATGATGTCTTCGTCCGAGCTGTCCGAGTAGTAGTTCTCGGCGATCGCCATCCGTATTGTTCCGTGTGTACCGCCAATCAGCTGTACGACCGATTCGTGCGGTAACTTCGACACGTTCATACCATTGACGGAGATGAGAAAATCGCCAGCCCGCAGGCCGGCCAGATCGGCCGGAGAACCGGCCACGATGCAGGACAGGATGCAAGGTTGCTGGCCGGAAATGGTGAATCCGAACCCGTTCGTACCGCGGTTCACCTCCACCGACCGGATTCCATAGTTCGATCGTTTCTTGCGCCTTCGATGGGCACCTCCGCCTCCCGTGGCAGCACTACCACCAGCCACCGTACTACCACCACCTCCACTGCCCGCTGCTGCATGCATGTTTGGCTCCTTCGATCTTCGTCAGGAGAGGACCTAAAATCGGACAGCAAAACCTCAACTATCTTACACAATCTCGTCTAACGGCTATGCTTGTGACGCGCTGGAGACTTTTTCTGCAGGCAATACGTAACGCCACCACCGGATGGACAATCGTTTTTCTGTACGAGTCAGTTCTTCACGCAATCCCGTTTTTCGCTGCGATTTTTGGCCGTTCATTCTCACCGTTGTTCAGCAGAAGGTTAAAGGCTTCTGCAGGGGTCCCTAAAACACTCGACATAAATCACTAACACGATCCGGACGCGCGATCATCTCGCATGATGATGCTGGGACATACCCATATTGACATTTTTCTTCAGATAATGTACACCAGAAGCAGAGCACAGAGAGCGAGAGAGAGGTGTCTGCATTCCTGCGCAGCCGAGCAAACGGGGCTCTTGCCATTTAAACCACCACGCACTGCTCCATCCGCACGCGTCCTCCCGCCGCTGGCTTCACGCAGAATCTCGCGCAGACAAAAACACAATCACGGCACGGCCAGCAAAGAGAATCGGCCACGCACACGCGCGGTGGGCTTTTCGTGTAGAAAGTTGAACGACACGCACGTAGCACCTAACGTTGGTAACCCAAAATCCACTGGCTGCGCTGGGATTATGGTCAAAATGTTTTTCGCTTCGTTTCTTCACCTCTTCTGGGCTGGATGCTGCACTCCGCGAGAAAGCTGCTGTCAATTATCGAAGCGCGAGCCTCGAAACGGACAGCGGGTGGCGATCTTGCTGCTCGCGCTTCTTGGAGCGGATGCGCAAACTCTCTCTCTCTCTCTCGCTTATTAACTCCGCTGAGGCTGGTCCGCTAGCTTGGTTTTCCCTTTTTTACCTCGGACCTTTTTGGGCGACGCCACCGCACTTCACGGGCAACAAACTTCTCGCAGCATCCAAAACTATAACTTTGCTTTTAAATATACGTTCACTTTCATGTCCTTATTTTAATAACGCATTCTGCAGAACCGAGAAACCGAAGCGCGATCGCAAAATCAAGAGATTTGATGCCAATGTTTACGTTTGAAACGAACCCGTTTTTGTGGCGTCATTTTTGAACCGCTACATGGGCACATTTTTGAGCTGCTGCTCGACCGCATGTGCATTTTGTAAACAAACCGGAAAAGTAGGAAAATCCAGGAAAAGCGGTGCCCGTGCGTGGATTTACTTAAATGTTGGCACTTTTCCGACGTGCTGTAGTATCCATAGAATCTCCTCTCATTTCATTGGTGCGCCGGAAGGCTCCTAAACTGTACTCTACCGCGAAACCGGCGTTGGATGATAGCGTAAGCAAAAAGTTTGTTGCTGCGCTAGCTGCAGCCGTGGAGGCAAAGTTGGCCGATAAAAAGGAGGAATCCGCCCGCCGGATGGAAGCGCACAAGGTAAAACGGGGCGTCGAGCAACGCTACAATGGGGCAGTTAAGCGGAGAAAGTGGGAAGATCCACCGGATGATCCGGAAGCGGTGAAAAACTTCGATCCAGCTTCACGTGTGAAGCGTCGCAAGAGTGTGATCCTGCTCGGGTACTCCGGTGTGGACTATTTCGGTATGCAGCGAAACCCGGGTACACGGACGATCGAGGAGGATCTTTTGCGGGCGATGCTGAAACAGGAGTGGATCAACGACGAGGGCTTCCGTCAACCGCAACAGATCCAGTTCCAACGAGCTGCCCGAACGGATAAGGGTGTATCGGCGGCCGTGCAGGTCGTTTCGATAAAACTACGTAAGTAAAGCATGGAAGTCGAAGATTCGAAGCACTAACCAGTATTTTCGTTGTACGATTGCAGCCGATAATCTGGACGTTGCGGCACTGAATGCCGAATTGCCACCACAGATTCGAGTGTACGCGGTCAAACGCGTAACGAAGGGGTTCAATTCCAAGACGAACTGTGATGCTCGAACCTACACCTACACACTGCCGACTATAGCATTCGCTACAAACGATGAGAAGGATCTCGATATACTTACGTATCGTGCACCGGCCGAACGGTTACAGCGTGTGAACGAGGTTCTAGCGATGTACCTCGGTACGAAGAACTTTCATAATTTCACCAGCCGCAAGGAGTTCATCGATCCATCGGTTAAGCGCTACATCATGCAGTTCGAATGTGGCACGCCTTTCGTTCCCGACGGTACCACAGCTGAGTTCGCGACCATTCGCATCAAGGGGCAAAGCTTTATGCTTCATCAAATCCGTAAGATGGTCGGTCTAACACTGGCCGTCGTCCGAGGGCTTAGCGAGGCCGACATTATCGAGAAGGCGTTCGGCCAGGAACGCTATGGTATTCCGACGGCCCCGGGCCTAGGGCTGGTGCTGAGTCGTATTCACTACGATAAGTACAACAAACGGTACGGCGAGGACGGGTGTCATGAAATGTTGGACTTTGAGAAGGAAGAGTCACAGATAGAGGAGTTCTTCAAGCAGCACATTGCTTCCACGATCGTCGAAACGGAACTCAAGACCGGTTCTATGTTGGAGTGGCTGGAGAAGCTGCCCCTTCACAGCTATGAGCCGCGAGACGAGAACGAACCAAGCGAGTGGAAAAAGCGTAAACCGAGTGAAGACGATGATGATGGAGATGAATAACACCAATGGCCTCGCCGTTTAGGTGAATGGTGCGATAAAGTTTTTCGACAATAGACGCAGTACTATTACAAGAGTGAGGTTTCTTTTTATTCATCTATATCGTTTGATCTTCCATTACTCTTCCGTTGCTTCTAAACTCGCGATCGCCATCCGAAGAGCTCCTTCACGCGTCAAATTACCTCCGATAAAGCCCGTTTGGTGACAAAACGTGGCCCCTTCAATACCAGATACCGTTACGAGTTGATCATCGCGTACCCCGCGCCACGGTTTGGCCAGAAACTTGCGACAAACAAAACTGGCCGACTGTAAAGGTACACAGATGATGCGCCAATCGTTTGCCTTGTTGAAGTAGATGACGTACTTTGCCTGCCCAACGACGTCGAGTTCTTTCTCCAGTTCATACAGGTGCTCCTTCCATGGACAGAATTGATCTAGCTCCAGAATAGCGCCCGATTCGTGAATACTTGAGCGGTTGGCGAGAGCTCGCCGAACTATGTCACGTGCAGGCCACCAGCTCTTCACGTAGTACAGCACCTTGTCTTCAAACTCCTGCCCAACGTAAGCTTTGGCTCGCTCGAAACGCTCCATATCTTCCGGCGGTGGTTCCGGTTCGTTCCAGACGGGATTATACTTGCCCGCCCGGGCACTCAGATGGGACGTTATGTTGTACTGTGGTTCGCCTCCCTCGAACATCGGCACACCGTTGTCGATGGCATCGATTTCACAGATCATTCCATCGTACACCTTCCGGTAGACGGCACGCAAGCAATCGGCATCCAGTTCAACCCGTAGCTTCCTCTTGACCACCTCCCGGATCACCTCTTCACCGAAGTACGTGTACACCAGTCCGGCCGAACTGAGACGAATGTTCCACGGTGAGTTCAGCTCCGGTCGTAGACTGTTGAGCGTTTCGTTGAACGTTCCCTGATGGTGATCGTAGCGATGGCGCGATCGATCGAACGTTCCGCCCACATCCACCACGATGTCGCACTCGTCCAGCACCTTATTATCCCGCGAACGTACGATCTGGGCCGTCGCATATTGCGGCAGCTGCTGCAGCATAAAACACGCCAGCAACTCATCGCAGTGGAAAATCCCATTGTGGGTACCGATCTTTAGACGTGCTTCCGGCAGATCGTCCTTGAACCGTTTAGCCTCTTCGCTGCTCATGATGGTGCGGGAATGGTTTGCGTATCTGATTTCTCGGTGTTTACTGTGCACTTTGCCAAACAAACAGCAATATTCACGGGAAAATGGAACTGCAGAAAGGCGAGGGAAAACCGGCAGAACAAGCCGCCAACGTGTAAACATTTCGTTGACGTTTCCACACATGTCACTGACAGTTCCGAGCGAACCAAAACACAAAATCCGGAAAATGGCCCTCTCGCTTTGGACGAAATATTCGATAATTACCAAGGCGGCACCCACCGTTCTGCGGAGTTTTTCATTATCATCGATAAATAAATTAAAAGAGAGTAAGTACTTATCACCGCATCAGCGAAATACGCTGTTTTTATGCTTTTCTCGTCCTTCCCGCAGTCAAGGAGGTGAAGGTAAATGACACGCTGGTGGTGAAGGGAGAGTACGTACCGTCACCGCGCCAGGACACGCTCGTACCGCAGCTATTGGAGGCACGTGAATGTGGTGCCAAGTTCTGCCCGCAGTGCACACTTGGATTAGACATCAAGCACACCGATGTACTCATCCTTAGCCAGTACTTGCGCTCGGATGGCTGCATGCTACCGCGGCGAGTGACCGGATTATGTAAGCGGCAGCAGCGGCGTATCGGGGCGATGGTCACCATGGCACAGAAGGCCGGCCTCATGCCGAATTTGAACCCGGCATCGAGCAAAAAGGACCCCAAGAAACGGTACCAATGGAAGAAGTACAACAAATACTTCGACGAAGACACGATCAAGTGCTAGGCGAGCGGACAAACAATAAATTAGATTCGTACGTATGTTGTTTTAGGAGATAAAAATGGAATTCTTCTTTAGCGTTCAACCATGCGATGGTTTTACATAGTTTCGCACGCGACGTGTCCGTGCCTCGATAAGTGCCTTCTCCAACACCTGTATCATGTACTGTAGCATAACCGGATTCGTTTCAGCCAACACTTGCCTACGGGTAACCGGGGCCTTTTGTTCATTTGTGTGCTCCTCCTCCGTAAC
>NC_064877.1:14415000-14420000 GCF_943734665.1 Anopheles aquasalis
CCTGCTGGCGCCCGTGACGCCTCTTGGACTCGGGAAAGTCTCAACCGCAAACAACGATCTCTCCCGCGATCTAGGGAGCACCACGCGGTGTGATGATGACGATCGTCTCGTGGCTTTTGAGAGAAATCTTTCGACACGCGCTCGCGCGCGCCTCCCCCAAGCTGTACTACGTGATGGTGATGATGACTGCGACCGCGGCTTTGTCCGGTTACGACGATTAGGCGATCGGGAGGGGTACAAAGAGGGTGCGATAGATACTCGGACTAACTCTACCGTCCGATCATTTCCTCCCTGATCCCCCTGGTCCCCCTGGTTTTGTAGGCACGGTTATTCTCCCAAGCTACGCCACCACAGAGTATTGTTCAGGCAAGGCACGACTCTTCACAGCGTTACGATGATTGGTGATCTCGATCGGCAAGGTGTGGTCTTCTCTCCAAACGGTTTAAGCAACGTTCGATGGTCGTCGAAAGAAAGTGCTAGAAACAGAAACAAAAAGAGAATATTATAAGAACAGAGCGGTCAAGCAGTGGGTATGACGATGGCCGAGGCACTCCCCATCACTAACGAACCGATAGAACCACCAGCCCCAGAGAGGGGAAGAATGAATAAACGCGGGGTTTTAGAGATAGTTTTGATGGAAACGATGTAAGCAGAAATAATTGGGAAGCGTGGTCCCGCAACCCTTATGTTATCGTGTGCTGAGCCGCCTTCGCTGCATCGGAATGGGAGCTTTGTAGCGGGATTTTACGTTCGTCCGTTCTTTCGTCTCTACGCTTCAACCACCCTCTCCGCCCATCCAGGTGGTCCACCCCAAAACAAATGCCTGGCCCCCGTGGGCTCTATGTAATCAACCACCACACGCCACGATCCATCAGTCATCACCGTACTCGAGTTAAATGTAGCTCTCCTCAATGGGCTTTGTTGTGATCTGCTGCTGCTCACGATCTTGCTGCTGCCATCATCGTATAAACGGGCTATAATTAATGTTTTGTGGTTCAAATGACTGTTGAGCGCCACGGAATCACCAAAACAGAGATCACAAAACAGAGCACTAGCTACCCAGAGCTTATCAAACACTCCAAATGGCGCCCGTTAGGCGCACTAAAACAATGCGGTAAAAGTGTATCCAATCCTAAACGGAGTGCCGATTATACAACTGTTGGCAAGAAGATGAAGAAGCTATCGCGTGTTGATCGCGAGACATTTACTGGCATTGATGTAGACTGACTTGTGATGCTGGCGCCGTTGATTCCGCCCATCCATCCACCAGAGCAAAGAAGAGAGGAGGGAATCAAACCGAACTCACCAAAAACGGTACACGAACGGTGCAGCAGGAAGTAACGGTGTAAACGCGTTGAATTGAACCCAGAAAATGCGTAAACGATAGGCTCGTGATCGATTGCTCGCGAACAACGCGATCGTACGGCGGTGCGTCGAGCGTTTGATCAGGTGATTTGAATTTTGATCAACGGAGCGTATCGGTCGTTGGAATGCGGACGAAATAGATTGCCAATGCTTTACGGAAGATTAATGATAAATCCAATTGACATCCCGATCGACAATGCAGACCCTCCCCTTTCGACACCTTCAAATCGCTCAAAAACCCGCGAAACGATCGCGCCAATTTCGCTCGTTTGCAAACCGATACGGCGGCGGAGAAAGCTGGCTGGGAAGGTGGTTTTGAATGCGCTGCACGGTTGCGTACGGTCACGATCCGGTGCGGTGATGTTGTGCCGCACCGATCACCCTATTCGGGCGTTAATACCGAAAACAGCGACAAAATAACTGAAACACTAAAAACCACAAGCGCGCGTATCATGCGAGAGAGAGAGAGAGAGAGAAGAAGGGTAAGTGGAGAGACACATGGTGCAGGTTGATGATTCCAGCCGGCCAACCAATAATTTTATGGACGGACGCCGATTTTGGATGCAATCTTTCGCTAAATTCCACGCCCAAAAGAAGTGAAATGCTTTCGCACCATGTTTGCATGATTCATTCGGCAACAGGGGCTCGAGAGATGATCAGATAGAGAGGAGGTTCGGTTCCACCTGGCTCACACACATCTCGGCAGGACGTCTGGCGAATAATTTGAGGGTGTGATTATTCATAATTACTTGCGCGTTGATTGTGGCGCCCAAGCTGGCAACAAAGGTGAAAAACAATTCTGGGCAACTCTGTAACTAAAGCCTACTGCGTGTCTGCATTATTCCGGTAACATTAAAGCAACAAACGATCTGCAACATTAAACTCAGGCGTAGCCACACGGTGTCAATGGTGACCGCTCTGTTTAAGCAAACAGCAGCAAACAAACGAAAAAAAAGAACAGCCATTCCTCAACGGATGGAATGTGACCCACAAACTTTCCCACCCGCGGGGCAGGTTGAGCTCCATCATCATACATCCCCAGCAAGAACACCAACAGCATGACGCACCACCCCAACGGCCACGCGGTTGACGCGATACGCATTAATAAGCACAGGCCGAGCCTCACCGTTGGATTTGAATAAAAAGAAATCTTGACGATCGTACACAGGTATATCCGACGGTGGACGGTAGAACGCCAGGTATGCCAAACCAACTAGCTAGCATAGAAACCGAGGCGAGGCGATCCGATCGGTTGTGACCTTCAGCAATCGACGTGGGACAGGTTTTTTTTTGTTTCGCTTCGTTCGTCGCTCGAGCGGACTTGCTAGTCGGGCACATGCATGCCCGTTTAGCTTCATTCTTTAGATCCCATCTCCATCGGACTGCGTGATCTGCAAGATCATTGAATGGTCGAATTACATAGACGACACTCTTCTAGAAAGCTCTTGGAAGCATGGGTTCCCTCCATGTAGCCTAATATCATAGCGATCAACACTCCCAACTGTTGATAGCCTGCAAAGTGAAAGCAACGGTGGACCAATTTTCAGCAGCAGAGATAATCATCAGGTCATCGGTATGCTATTGTGTCACACCAGCTCGTGGATGGGTTCAAATCCAATCAGCACATTCCGGTTGGATTGTGCCATCACGGAGTGGTGCTCGGAGGTCAATCTTCGGGGGAGAGACAGCCTTGTTTATGCGGGTGATGTAACGCCGGAGTCAACACCCCGCCGAAACCCCAAAACAGAACTTATGTAAACCGAGTGGACCCAGCAGCCTCACATCTCGACGGTGGCTGCGGCTACACGGCACAGGCTACGCTGACCCACACCTAATCGTGCATCGGTATGCGGTATGTTTGCATGCTCCACCATCTAGGCCTACGCATGCGATCATGCACTGTCGGCTGCACCGCAATAGGTGACAAGGATGCACCCTGCTATGCATTCCAACGGACACTTTCACTGCGCACTAAACCTGCGGGGGGAAGGGCGATTTTCGTTCATGATTTTCCAATCTCTCTAACTCACCTACTAGCTGCTGCTGGTGTTGCTGCTGGTGGAGCTAGTGCTAGTGGCCTCCACCCCAAATCGGTGGGCGCAAACGTGGACGCAATTTTCCGCTCCGTTCCCCGTCGATGGAAGGGAAAGTGGTGGTAACTGATTCGTTTCCCAGCTCCCGAGGGTGAGACTGGACCGGATAAACACAATAAATCGCCGGACCACCGGATTGAAGGTGATCGTTTTTTGTGGAAACAAAAACCGAGTCCCGCACTCCTACACACTGCCGGTCAGCATCACACGGAACGGAACGGAACGCTGGGTGTATCGCGGAGGCTGTACCGTGGGAAACTGCCGTGGATCTCCGGCATCTTGGGGCGCGTAGGCTGCGAGCAGAGCCGGTTTTCTCGAGGAACCACCACTCCACCGCCACACATCCGCCCCACTCCACCCCATTCCTTGGTTTGACGCAACTGTTTGACATTTGGATGTAAACAAACCGAACGAACTGTCAAACGGACGGGTGAAGTCGCGATTTGAAAAAGGAGGATCTGGCTCCGTGGTCCCGCCATGAAGATTCTGTTGGAAATTTGTGCGGACACGTACGAATCGGCCGTGGCCGCCATCGATGGTGGTGCCGATCGGATCGAGCTCTGTGCGGCCCTCAGTGAAGGTGGCCTCACTCCGTCGGTTGGACTGCTACGGAAGGTGAAACAGTACTTGGCCGAAAGCAAGCGGGACCCCGCGGTGCCCATCTACTGTATGATTCGATGCAGAGGCGGAAGCGATTTTCGATACGACCAGGCCGAGATGGAGATTATGCTTACGGATTTGGTGTTACTTCGCGACAACGGTGCCGATGGGTTTGTATTCGGCGCTCTCGATGAAACCGGCACCGTACATCGCGGTCACTGTGAGCAGGTGGTAAAGGCTGCGCGAGAGGGAAGTAGTAAATGCCTTCCACTTACATTCCATCGGGCTATCGATTGCACGGCGGAAGATAACCTCCGAGATAACCTACAGACGATTGCTGAACTCGGATTCTCTACTGTGCTTACCAGTGGCCTGAAGCCAATCGCCCTGCGGGGGCTCTCAACGATCGTTCGAATGCAGCTAATTGCTGATGAAATGTACGGGGTAGGTTTTAGAGAGCTGAAGCTAGCGACGATACAGCAGTACGTTCTAAGTTCCCATATTTTCAGAGTACCAAGCAACATCTTCAAATCATGCCCGGTTCTGGCGTCACGACGGAAAATGCTTTGACCATACTGAAGAGTACCGGTTGCCTAGCGATTCATGGTTCGGCGAGCGTGTCAAAACCCACCTCTGGCCATGGTGCGATCACGATGGGCCACAGTAACGTAGATGCGCTGCCAATGAAGGTTTGTAGTAAAGCCATCGTTAGCGAATGGCAGCGATTGATCAAAGCTGCATTCAACCCAAAACCAGCATGAAACTTCACATTCCTAGCCTCTATGGTTCAATAAAAAAAACCATTGCTCCTGTGGATTGTACATCCCATACCATGGTGTATTTATTCTTCAGATGTCCGCACAACGACTTGTACATATCAACCGCTATCACCAACTAGGAGCACCAGGCCACACCACATAGGGCCATATAGCCTGCCGTGCC
>NC_064877.1:14430000-14432500 GCF_943734665.1 Anopheles aquasalis
TTTGCATTTATCAACGGTTTGATTCAGTGGCCAATTGCGTTTCTCTATAATATAGATGCATTTGATGCATGCTCGGTTTTGAAGACGGTGCTAGAATCGAACAGAGCACGGAAGCAAAGTCCATCTGCAGCAGCGCGTAGCCTACCATAATTGTTCTACAAAGCTAGCACGGTTTTTATCCTTTAAATTAACCTCACTTCATTGCAGAGCATTTTATGGTTTTGATTGTTTGCTGGCTTTTTATTCAAACAAAATAGCTTTTCTTCACCTTTACTCCATCATCGCCCGCCTGCCCAACAAGAGCTCGATATGCTTATTTCTGCAACATTAAAGGGGGGGGGGGGGGGGGCATTTGTCTTCGTTTTCGATTTTTGGTTCAAGTGCGTTTGGTTTTGGTTCGGTTTGGTTGGTACTTGGGTATCATATCGGTATTTCGTATCTCTTTCTATGTACTACTGATTTATGTTTTCAATCTTCATCCACGGTAATCAAAGAGGTACCGCTGTCCGATTATGAAACTGTACATAATTTCTTTCGTTATTATTAATCCGAGCGCCCTGGGGGAGGTTATTTGATTGATTATTGTTGGTGGTTAGATGTACTATTCGTTATTTATTAAGTTATACTTTTTTTTAAACATACGGTTCCATCATATTCTAAGCAAGCGTTGGTTGGTCATATCCCAGTGTTCACTGTGATCAAAAGGCTCTCCTGAGGCCAAAGAACAGATTAAAAACTTTTCAAACAACCTACTTTCATCCAGCGATGCGATGGCCGCCGGTGCACATCCGCTGCAAGCGGGATGAATCGCATACAGTTGCACAAATCTACGGTACAGAGTTTGTCGCAAAGCATGTTGGGCCTTCCTCTTTGGTGTCCAGGCCCCTCTCCTCCACAATATGTCGCCCCTCTCGGTACATTGCCGGTTGCGAGTGGTTGCCACTTGCCACAGTGATGCACGAAGCGGCACCACCGAGGAAGAATTGTATTCATCTTTTCATAGTCTACTATTTTGATTCTCGTCCGGCCGCTTCAGCAGCATGTCTTTGTGTTTGTGCTGTTCGAGACGCGGCTGGCGAGCAGATGCGATGCTGATGCTCGCGATGAGCATCTGCCCCAACATATACGGGGCCAGAAGAGAGTTGGCCGAAAAGCGCGTGTGTGTTCGACGAAGACGACACATCTTGGGCGGCATGTGGGAGTGTAGGAAAAGGGTGAGCATGGATGCGCTGTTGTGGTGCACCCGTCCGTACACCCCATCATCGCGCTTGCTCCAAAAAGAAAAGAAAAAAATGCGATCAAAATTGTGCTTGTGTATGCGTGTGAGAACGGCCATTAATGTATGCCGCTGTCGCTGCCGTATGCGCGCACCTCATCCTCTTCAACTCGCCCCCCCCCCCCCCCCCACCCTCAGAATGATTCTCATTCTCTCGCTCTCTTTCCATCGACGGAGTGGGGGAGTTTAGTCGATTTCGGTGCGTTCTTCTTCCCAATTCTCTGCTCTCTGTGCGCTCGCGACCGCGGCTACTCTGTGCATCATCCACAACACTCTCAGCTCAGCTCAGCTCCCCAGTTTGCGAAAAGTGTCTCGGTAGAACGGAGGCCAAACAGTTAATTTTTACGCAATAAACGCCTGTGTAGGCCTCAGACCAGCACAGTTGCGACGCGAAAGCGCAGCACCCCTTTCGGTGTACGAAAAGCACGACAACGATATAAACAATAATAGATCGCACCTCGCCCCGCATCATCATCATCATCATCATCATCGGCGGTGGCCTAGGACGACAACGGGTGCCACATTGAAAGCCATCGGGACTCTGTAGTGCGCGCTATCGGAAGCCATAAAGCAAACAAAGTGTGCTCTGGGAGGAGGCGAGACCGCGGACCCTGACGCGCGAGTGAGAGAACCGCGGGAACACGCAGAACAAATTCTAATCTGCTGCGCAGTTAAGGCCCGTGCCTTGGGCCCGCGTGCGTCGTTGTTTCTTTCGATTTTGACGCTTCACACCGCTGCCGTGTTTGCCCTCTCGCTCTGGCGCCGCGGTTCCGCTGACAGTTCCGTTGGACAGCTCCATCCGTGCTGTCATCCGTCGTGGTCCGCGGGCGCCACCGCGTGTTGGTGGTCTCTTTAGTGTTTACGGCACGCCACTTGGTTGGGCGCCAGTTTCCTCCAAGCCCCGCGAAGCCGAGGGACAACAACGCACCAGTGTTCGTGTTTTTATCTCGCCAACTGTGTCTGGTGCGCTGGTGCTCGAGAACGTTCGTGTGCGAGCGCGTGTTATGTGTCATCGCGGAGCAGCGAACCCCAGTGCCGCCGGAAGCTGCTTACAAACACTGCTAGTCGCTGCTCATCGTAATCGTCGTCGTCGCGCATTGACCGAAGCATGTGCTCGACCCTACCGAGTGCAATGCCACAGAAAGGATACTATCACAATCATCGATCATCGGGGGCCTCGTCCGCTACGGTGGCGGCCATCGGTAGCGCCAGCTACATGGCCGG
>NC_064877.1:14440000-14555000 GCF_943734665.1 Anopheles aquasalis
ACCTTCGCTCCGTGGCGCTCCTCCATCTCCCTCACCATTGCGTCCGTGTGGCGATCGGCTTTTTGGGTCGAATTTTGCTCCAACATTTGATACCGGTGCAAGCTGTCCTGCAGCATGGTATTCTTCTGCTCCAGCTCGGCCACCAGCGCCACATTCCGATCCTCCAGCTCCCTGACCTTTGACCGCAGCTTCTCGTTTGCATCTTCTAGGTCGGAGATCTGCGTTTTGCTCTTCACTAGCAGTTCGCGCGATTGGTCGCGCGTCATAATGGCCCGATCTTTCTCGGCCTGCTCGAGCAGAAGCTGCTTGTGCAACTCGCTCAGCTGCTGATCGTGAGCGTGCTCCTTTTCGTATTTGGCTTGTGCCAGATTCTGTAGCTCGCGCGTCTTCGCTTCTAGCAACAACCGCAACTCCCGTACACCACTACCACCGATGGAGTCTTGGGACACTGCCGGTGCCCGTGGTGGTGGTGCTGCTGCTGCTGTCCGGGGACTGGACACTGGCGGTGGTAAGCGAGCCTGCTGGTAATGGTTACCCTGCCCTTGAATTCCACCAGCCGGTGGTCTAGGTTCATCGTCATCCTCCTCATCATCCTCGGTGTAGTTCGACTGGTAGGTCAGCGAGTTAAGCGTATCGTCGTCGCAGTTCAGATCATCGAAGGCACCTTCCAGCTCGTTGGCCAACTGTGCTTTCCGCCGCTCTTGATCCCGCAGCTCTTCCTCTTCTTCGGCACGCAGCTCTTCCTCTTCCTTGCGATCGAGATGGATGCTGCCGGCATCGGTGAACAACGATATGCCCGGTCCGATGTCCATTTGGAAGGCTGTTCCGGCGCAGTCGCATCAACCAACGACCTCAAGCCCTGCGGTAAAACACATCTTCAAACGCGAAAACCGTTGATTGCCCTTGAACTGCCCGCACCAGACTCACACGAACGCACGGTTTCGTTCACCTGGCAACAGAAGGTGGGTGTAAAAGTGATCGGAATGTATTTAATCGTCTAGAAAAGATGTAAACTGAACTAAAAAAGCTTCTTCCGAATCGGTCGTTTTCGTTTTGTTCCGCTATTTTTGCCGCCGCCAAACAAACGCCAACTTTGAGCACACGAGAAAACGAGAGGCAAGAGAGAAAGCGAGAAGGAAGATGTTCGTTTGTTTAGAAGCGCGGGTCGGGACGCGGAAACGCGGAATTTTCTTCTTTTTGTTCTTCTTTCGCGGAATTTCGTTTTCTTCTGCCCATGCAGCAAATCACCCATTGCCGGTCGGATCCAAAAAAGCCGGGACCACGGAAAAGCCACGAAAGAGGTTTCTACGACAAGCCCCGGAAACCAACAATCCAACCCATAATCAACTCCACCCTGCGTCCGAGATCCGGGTGTCCCGGAAGGAAACCATCGGAAAAAGTTCCGGCAAGCATTAAGGTTCGTGATTCCGTCAGGATCTGTTGCACTTACGATCAAATTCTCCTTTCAGCTATCTCCTCGGCAAGATCCTGCAATTAAGAGTATGGATGGCCTAGGACACATAAAAGCAAATGGACCGAAAGCATGAATGATAAAACACTCGGATCAATCGACAAAGGGCTCGTCCCGGCAAACTATCTGAGTTTAGCGAACGATGCACGGCAGGAGCGTGATAAGCAGATCAAAGTTTTGCTCGAAAAGGTAGGCACGATCACCGGGAAAATACGATCCTCTTTTCACACCTTTTGGATTCTGAATTTTAGCGAAAACTGCCACTGGAAGGATGGAGCGAACCGATGGTAGAGTACTTCGTACAAGAGCTGGCGCTGCTGGACAGCAACAACTTTCCATCCCGGTGCGGAGTTGGCGAACGGGAGGCACGTGTAGTTTGTGGTATGAGACTTGTGGGCTGCTATCACTTGGACACTGGTTTTAATATTACCCTCTCCGATAGATCTTGTACGCCGCAGACACTACAACTTTGCTCACGGTGTCGGCCGTTCCGGTAACCTCACCGCAGCTCAACCAAAAGCTGCCGGCTCGACGATCATGGCCAATCTTACCAACTGTTTGGTGCTCGACCTTATACGCACGATCGGAGTCCCAAATTGCAAGAAAGCCATCGTTATGCCGTTGGCCACGGGAATGACGGTGATGCTTAGCTTACGAGCCGTACACTGCAAACGGCCTCAGTCACGATACGTGCTATGGTCACGTGTAGATCAGCAATCGTGCTTCAAGAGCATCCTCGCCGCTGGTCTCGAGCCGATCGTCATCGATAGTTTGATCGCCACCGATGTCGACAGTAATGGACCAAAATTTGCCACCAATTTGGCTACATTTCAGGCGAAAATCGAAGAGCTTGGGAAGGAACAAATCTGTTGCATCTTGTCCACTACGAGTTGCTTTGCACCGCGCAACAGTGACGACATAATAGCGCTCGGGGATCTCTGTCTCCGAAACGGCATTCCGCACATAGTGAACAATGCGTACGGGTTACAAAGCTCACATCTGTTGCACCAGATCAATCAAGCAGTTCGTATCGGGCGGGTCGATGTGTTTGTACAGAGTACTGACAAAAATCTGCTTGTTCCTGTCGGTGGGGCTATCGTTGCTGGATGCTTTGATGGCGCAGTCGTCGATGCGATCGCAGCCCTCTATCCTGGGCGTGCATCGGAATCACAATCGTTGGATGTGCTAATGACATTACTGACTCTCGGCTACACTGGGTACCGTCAACTGCTGGAGCAGCGGAACGCATTGCACAAGGTGCTACTGGATGGCATGACTGAGATTGCCGCAAAATTTGGCGAATTGGTGCTGCCCGGTCGAAATACCATTTCTATCGGTAGGTGGTGGACACCAAACTAGCTATTTCCGTTACTACTAACCTGTTTTCGCCTTTCTAGCTCTTTCGCTACGAACATTTAGTCAAACATCAGGCTGTGGATTGGAGATGATCGGATCGATGTTACAAAAGCGCGGTGTGTCCGGATGTCGAGTGGTGAATGCCGGGCAGAGCAAAAGCATCGAGGGCTATCTTTTCGAAGGCTGGGGGGCACACAGTTCCTTGAGCAATGTACCATATTTAACCGCAAGTGCAGCGCTTGGTGTACAGCGATCAGAAATCGATACATTCCTAACGAAATTACCCGAGGTGCTGGAAAAGTTTCGTAGTAAATACTTAGCAGACGATTAGGTTGTTATAATGTTCACCACGATGCCTTTGTTAGTAATAAGTTATTTATTCTATTATCTAATCGGTAATCGTGGGAGCTTTCAATAAAAGAAGTATACTGGACAAATATACTACGCCTCAGTCGTCGTCTGGATCGTGATCATACTTTCATGTATGTGTCCTCAAATGTCTCTCGGAATGCGATTTTATTTTCCAAAAATCGATCGTTCTGTTTTTATGGGAAAACAGAAACCGAGCTCGCAAGATAATCCAGCGCAGCTCCACGGGCGCACCCTGCTAAGTGGCCTGTAACTAGCGGCATCCTCTATAGCCATATCCAACTCCTATAAAAACGCTCCCGGTACCTCTCCCCCATTTTATTCATTTTGAATCGCACAATTAGAACCGCTCCCAGTTCCGGCCGTCGATTGTCTGCTACACGAACAGTATCGTAACCGATCACCGAGCTGTGTGGAGTGCTTTCCATCGCCACACAATGTATCGGACAATGTCTAGCGCTGTCGAGGGGTTTAGTTTAATGACGTACAGTCGTGGAGACGAGGGACGAATGGTTTCCTTTAATTTCTCCTCCACAACATATCGCAGCCGTACTGATAGTTATGCAAAGCCAAGGGTGCTTCTACGCATTCGATGGAAATGTGTTTTCCAGAAGTCAATCTTCGAATTTTGATCATTCGTCCTCCACATTCCATCTTGTGCAATCTGCTACGTTCCATTACGATCAATGAAAAACCTTCGGGAGGGCAACTAGTTCAGCCATGAAGCGTGTTACGCTACACCGGAGCCTAAAATCCGCTGTCCAGTTGAATGGTAACGGTATGTGGACTGTAATTAGATACTACACTAGCCATGCTGTCGCAGCAGCTCAATCGACTACAAGCGATTGGCGTGATTTGGCATCCGGCGACGATGACTAACCCGCTGGGGGTGGTTTGGAAGGGCATTTCGGAAGGCCCCTTGCAACCCCCTCGCGGGGATGTCTTCGTTGCTTCCATTGTTGTTCGCTGCCATCGAAGAGACCATAGAGAACTAAAAGCGGGGCACAGCTTCGTGCAAGCGGGCTAACGGTAAATCGTGTGTTTTAATGGTTGAGTGAGTTTTTCGAATTTGAATTCTGTGTTCTCGTTTCGGCCCCCGGGCCACTGTTCTAGCGATTTTCCTACGATACACAAGCACTAAGAGAGGAGAACAGTGGAAAGATTGTGTTCATTTTGTAACTGTTTTGCTGGCTAACTGATCTGTAAAACATTAAAGTGCAATATGCTGCAGACCACGTTCTCTATAAGCGACATCACAGTCCCCGAAACACGACAATTTCAATCAGGTAAAGCCCCTCCCAAGCGACGCCAAACACATTCGGCAACGATCAGACCCAAAACAAAAACCGGGCTTTTCTCCAGCTGGCCATCAGTCGGTTGAGCGATTGATGGTCTGCATCACATCGGAAGGACGACGATTGATTTGACGCCACCGTCTCGGACAGGCGGGCTATAATGAAGATTGATGGATTGACTAATTTCGGGTCGGGACACCGGGCGATGTTTCGGTTTCGTATTACGTCCTCCCGGGACAGGGCCGCCCAGCTTTCGCTTCCGGCTGGCGCTTGGCTATATCCTGGGTGATCCCAGGTCGCGGACCACGTCCATTTGCTTTCATGTTTCAGTCGATCTATCAATGGCAACTTTTGCCGACGTATTATTGGCTATGCTGCGTGCACTAATGACCCAAGGAAACAAGGATAAAGGTGTTGAAGCAGAGCAGAATGGATAAGCTTTGCTGTAGGACTTCGAGGACTGTGCTAGGAGTTGCAGGGAATTCATATTTCCCATTGGCAGAGCAAATGAGAAAAGTGGTTCCAATGAAACTCTCAATGAGAACCACGATAATTTTATATGTAAAAAACGACACCATTTCTTGGCGCCAATCCCCTTTTATGTGCGATCGTCCGATCCACTGATCACCACCCCTTGCGGTGTGATCTTGATCTTGAAATGAAGTGCCGAAAGACTCTGTCGAAAGGAGGCTGCTGCAACTTTCATACGTTCGACAGCGAAGGCCTGCAACAAACGCGGGCACGCGCGAGACACTCCGCGACGTGCTCGTTATCGATTATTAAAATATTCGAAAGTCATCGTGCCACAGCGTGCGCTCGATGATACTCTTGCAGCCGGCTGGCTTTTTGGGGCCCGAAAATTAAAAAAAAAAAAACACCGCCTGTACACGGCGTAGCACACGCGCGTGCCGGTTCATCATCAGCTGCCGGTTGGATTCTACACCTGCCACGCCTGCATCCAGGGACGGAGAGAGGGGGGAGGGGAGAGAGAGAGTGCATGCGCAGCACGATGACTATACGATGCTCGATGACCCTTCCACCAACTGGACCGTCGATTAATTTCCATCGTGTTGTGTGTTGAGAGCACTTCGTTGGACTTTTTTCGGCCAAGGAAACGAAGGTTCGACCTTCGTTGAAGTTGAGCTGCTGCCCGGTATCTTCGGTATTTAGAGTCGGAGAGTAAAGCGTGAGGGAATCCGATACAAAATAACAATTCAAAGCCTTATGATTAAAAAGATTGTATATTGGATTCTTAAGTATATTTCTTCAAAAAGGATCGTTAGGAGTTTGCAACATGGATCATGTAATATCGATGGACAATTAACATTCAAATAACTTAATCTCCAGGCACTTTAAATCGAAAAGCCATCTGACGAGTGAAACGATCGTATGCAGCCTGTCACAAACATAACCATCGCCAATCCAACCACACATGTTCCCCCCCCCTCCCCCCCTCCCCCAAAACGGGTCCTGAGACCTTTCGAGCAGCAGACGAATTGCGGGCTCCATCTGCCCGCAGCTCACCACCAGAAACCAGATTGTAAGCGGCTAACCGCGATCCAATGAGGCCGCGCCACTAGGGACCACTCAAGACGCACTCGACGCGAAGGGATATACATACCTTGAGACAACCTCGAGCTTCGGACCGAAAAAGGGGGGGAAGGACAGAGAGCAGACGCAGAGAAACTGAAACTCCACGCCAGCTGCGTGCAATCCGTCGTCGGCCGATTAATGGCTTAATGATAATATTCCGACCGGTGGCAGGCAGTCCCCAAAACTCAATTTGTCCGACACCGGCTGTGGTCAGTTCGCCCACTGACTCACCAAGATGTCCTCAGCACAGGCGCTAGGCGGAGGCTAGGCCTAAAGCAGCGTAACTTTCGCGCGATCGCTTCATTCGATTGTGGCAACATGATTTGTGATTCCGAGGGATTTTCTGGGGGGGAGAGTTCCATCTCAAGTCTACAGTCTGTTCGCGCGCGCGCATAATGATTGTAATTTCTTGCAAATGATTTTCTTTTTCGACGAATTTTGAATCCCCCCTCTAAAGAGGGCCGATTTGGAGCCGGAGCCCAAGCCTGCCGCTACCTGTTGCTGGCCATTAGAGTTTCTCTCGATCCCGCCACTGAGCCTAAACGCGCGCGCCACCTACTGGTCCTCACCCAAGTTTTCCCTTAGGTTTTTACAAACTTCAGCTGGTCCCCGAGCCGTATCTTCATCTCATTTCGGACGGAATGGAAGGAAGAAAGGTGCGCAACATGGCCAGGGTCCCGATGGCAGCTGCAACTCAGACTCAGTTTAAAGCCTGAACACAACGACGACGACGACAACAACCCAAAGGCACGTCCGAACCTGAAGGCGGCGATCGCACCACACGGCAAGCTGGCACGTTTCACCTCGATCCTTACGATCGCGCCTCTGCCCTTGGTTGTGGGGGGTTCCATTTAATGATTGCGCGCTCACGCGGTTGCCGGTTGGTTGGGCCGGCGGTGGTGATGATGATGATCACTTCGGTTGCCGTATGCCCTCGCTTTGCATCCCTTTTCCTGACGCACCGGCCGAAAAGTGAGCCAACTCTCTCCCTCTCTCGCTATCGATCGCTCGCGGTATCCCGCATTTCAACCTGCTTTCGAGGACACGCAACTGCCACAACAGAATGCCGTTTGTGGAATCGAAATTCGAGGCTTTTACCAGCACAAAAATGGAGGTCTCCTGCGCACCTCCCGAGCCGCTGCTTCCGGCCACCATTATGCGTGCATCCTGCAGATATACGGGAGGAGCTCGATCTCCAACCCTTGTGCCGGGGCGAGCAGGTTGGCTGTTCAATCTAGGATCAGCAGGTGGAACCTCGCGCGTCCGCGGTGAACAATGTCAAGCCAAGCGTCTTGTGGCGTAGTAGACAATAGCAACTTCTTCGTTATCCACAGCAAAATGGTGAATGGTGGAGGCTTTTATTTAAATTCAGATCAGCCAGTTCAGCTGGACAGCTTAGAGATCATCTAGGTAGGCTTAGGGCTGAGCGCAAAACGATGCACAATATCGAAGTAAGAAGCAATATTACAACTTGAAAATCAAGGCTATTGAGCAGATATGGAATTGATTTATGGAAGAGTGATTGCTTCATAAAAGATGGTCAGTTATCTTCGATTTGGCGTCTTAATGCAAAACTTCTCGCTGTGCTAAGTAAGATGTACCTTCAAGGCAATTTATTGCACTGTCCATAAAACAGTAATTCAGAGATTTAGGATTTCAAATGTGTATAATTTTTTCACACAGTAAGGTCCTTTCATGTGCCACTCTATCGAACTAATAGCGATCAGTAAATGAATTCTGAAAAATGAAAATTCAAAGACGCTTTTGTAAAGGAAATCTCATACCCATGAGATTGCTTAACGTGCAGCTATTCCGTGCGGTCATAAATTAAATCGTTCTCGTTTTTTTGAAATCATAAACCATTTTTCTTGTTTGACTAAGGAGGGTTCGATCAGCGAATGTCTCGAACCAAGATCCGATTTGCTTCGCTAGTAAATCCATAAATAGAAGTTTTAATCATAAAAGTAAGGAACTTGGAGGAAAAAAACCTGAACGCTGATTTACAACATAAGCTCATAGGAGATTGAACATGATCGAGTATCTCAAATGGTGAAAGAATGGAAGAATCAATGGTCTTCATTGATTAAAAAGGTTTCTCCTGGGTCCTCGCTTTCCATCTTTCACACCTTTCGACGCAAACAATTGCTGGCCATTCTGCCACGTGGCCATCGAAGGACATCTTTGCCAGCAGTCCCCCAGTGTGTTGTGTTTACCAAGGATTACGCTGCCCGATATCGTCAGCTGAATGGAACAGCAGCAGCAGCTGCTGCTGTTGCTTCTGCTGATCGATTCGGCTCTTGCGCACACCCATCGACCGATCGATCAAGTACCCAAGGTGGCAAGCTGTAATAACATCGGCATCCCAAACAGACAGCGTGACATCGCAATCGGCGTTGCCCTGCTCCGGATGCTGGAACTGGAAAACGCATTACCAGCCGGGCCAGGAAAGAGGACCAGAGTACTGCATGAGGTACGTTCCTCAATCATTGTTAAGCAAACATCGCTCAACAGTATGCTGGTATAGTGTGTGCTGCTCTGGTGTCCGCTTGTTAAGCACACGCTCCTTCTCTCTCTTTCTCTGCCTCTCCTTTTCGATCCGTTTTCTGATCCTTCCACTTACTTCACCTCGCCCGAATCAGGCAGATAGATCGGACGCACAGCCCGTCGCCGGAATCCCGCACCCGGTGTCCTTTTACCTGGTGCAGCCCCCGGTTCGGCTCGTGACGCAGGGTCCGCACCAGCTGGAAACTCGATCCTTTCGGACTTAGAGGAAACCCCTTGGCCATGCCTCGACCCCAAATAAGCCCCGACAAAGCAACAAGGACCCAGCTCAGCTCCCGGTAGCTGTGCCACGGGACGACGACCATCTTGATGACCATCTTTTCATTGCCGGGCCCCGTCTCGCGTCCTGATTGTTGAGCGCTGCGCAGCGGAACACAAAAAAAAAATCCATCCACCATGGACCGGAGGATTTGCTCGCCAGCAACTACGCACGGCAATAAAAACAAATCTGTGGACAAAGAATGGACAAAGAGAGCAAGACAGACGGAGACGGAGAGAGAACGAGCGAGAGTGGTGAGGAGATCCGGACAAGGATATCTCGGAGCGTTGTTCCAGGGCACTCGGTGGTCCCCTTTCCTGCCGTTCTGCCGTTGGACCGACCGACGAAACCGTCAGTCTCTTCTCATATTTCCAGGTGTTCGCTTTCTTTGGCCAGGTAGCAGGGTCTTGAGGCGGAGCCGGAGAGTCCTTTTGATGAGCGAAAGAGGAGATCTCGGAGACGGAAGACGGGAGACGGGTTTCGCCACTGACGGTAACCGAGACCGGCAAAAGGAGGGAGAGAGGAGAACTGTTTTGCATTCTATTTCACGGAAATGGTAATCGTATCACCGGTCTCGTTGCTGTGTTACTTTCAAATGGTCGCCTCGTCCTTGGATTGTTGTTGTTCTCGTTTGCGTTTGGTCGCGGGAACAAGAGACAAGATTTTGAATGCTGCCTGTTGGTCTAGGATACCGTACACAGTTGGTCAATTTCGGACAATTCATCGCAACAATGGAGTAGAAGAAGCGGCATTACAGTATGGATTTGAAACTAGCAAAGCAACTGAGCGATGGGAGAGCGAAATTCTTTGCGAATTAAAGTTGAACTATGAATTGCAATCAGAGAATTATCTGGTATGAACATTCTATAAGATACTTCTATTGCTTTCTATGTAGCCACCATTTTGTGCACCGTGGACGGGAATAAAATTCGTTGATTCTATTCCTTAATATTCTCGATTATATTTTTATTTTTTTCTCAATTTGTCTCCAACAAAAGATAAATAAACTTTCAATTTCAAGGTTGTGCGGTTTGTCATCATGTCTACGTGTCTGCGCATCGAACAAACAACGAACCGAACCCAACGGCGCATCGCATAATTGTGTTTGTTTGCATCCTCATATTGCACAACGCGAACAAACATATAATTTTCGGTTTCCGCTCGGTGCGCATTCACGCGGAACACGTACCCTAAATCCAGCGTCCGTCCAGGTCTCCTTCATCCCTCGCTACTCCTGGCGTCCTCAACGAAAACCGATTCGATCAACTCGGAATCGGAAGGCTGTGCGGGCCACACAATGGATGGCACCCATCGGTGGAAGACGAACCCTTTTACGTCCGCGGTGCGCTGGGAACGTGAGGTTCCGATGTGTCTCACCTGAGACCGCTACGCTGTCCTGGGCCCGGCCTGGTGGTCCCGAATCAGAAGTGATCACGGTGCTGCCTCACAGGAAGTGAGAGCCCTTTTGTCGTAATCAGGCTGGCTGGCAGTGGCACAGAAAGGAGATCGCAGGTCCAAACCAACCAACCAACCAACCAACCAACGGAAGGAGCAGAGCTGAAAGGGTGCCGAGCTCGTGGTCTTGTATCGCCACCGAAAACCGTTTGCGTCCCTGCCGCTGGGTCCCTCCTTAATCGAGGCCTATTGATGAGTTTTTATGCTTGATGCCACATCATAAAACACGCCGGAATCCGTTCCGTGCTTTGTGTGAACGACATGCGTCCCCTTGGCATGTTCAGCGAGCGAGCGAGCCGAGGAAAAAAACGTAGAAGAAAGCCCTCCGGTTGCGAGTCATCTTGTGATACCGTGGAACCGTATCACCGGAGCCGTAATATGTAAATTATGCGCCCATTCTCATGATAAATTGGGACCTGACATCCTGACTCGCGCTTAGCTAGCTGTCGCGGAAGATTTGGACCGTTTGGTTGTGGTTTTGTCTGGTTTCTGGGCGCATCCTTTCGCTTATTTCGATCCCCCCATTCAGCGGGATCGCACTTTTGGGGCAGACGAACGCTCAAGCAGAACAACCAAGCCCTCTTATGCTGTCATATTCTTCATCGTCCTGGAGTCCATCGAAAAGTGGAGTGGCTCGAGATCACTCGCTGACTCGAGCTCGATTCTCACGATCGAGCAGGCAACCGATCGTGCTGCGGTGGATGCTGCGGTGCATGTGCGTGAGAATCCGGCCATCCGGACGAGTGGGACGCTGTGGATAAGGAGGAGACGCAAGTAGGTCCTCTCCATTGTGTTGCCATAACACGCTGATTCATATTACAACTCTTTTCATCATCTTCAGCAGCAGCAGCAGCAGCAACAGGATGCTGTAGGACGTGAATGCTTCTTCGCAAACGCTGCTCCTTATCCTCTGCTACCTCACGCCACTTGAACTTCCCCAAGGACCCCAGAACGAATATCCTTTGCAGTGCAGTGTGTATTTTTCTTGGTCGCTTTTGTCGCTCTCACTTCTCTTGCATCCTTTCTGATCGAGATGCAATGAATGCACCGTGCACCGGAGCGTGTGATGTGCAATTGCAGGACGCGAGAAGCATTTGCGCATCTGCTGCTGCTGCTGCTGCTTTCTATTCAATTCCACGCTACATGTTATTCTGCCTCTTGCCTTGTTCTCACCTTCACAGGAAAAGGCCACGATCCGAGGGCAAAGGGAAAGGATTTCAATCGTGCATTCCAGGACCAGCACAGCCCCTGTAGAGGCGGTAATTCAAGACGAAGATGGGTGCAAGAGATGCAACCGGAATGTGCGCTATTTCAAGTGCACTTCGACCTGTTGATGTCGTGAACGTAAAAACTTAAAATCTTGCGATACTGCGAGGAGAATTGGACGTGATATTTGAACAGGATGTACAGCTAATCAGATCTGGAGGAATCACCCCCCGGGGGTATTCAGATCAAACCTGGATTTCCCTCCACCATTATGTTGACTGTTGTGTTGTGCTGCACAATGGAGCTGTACATCATAAAGGATGAAGCGTACTGGATTCATCAGGATTTTCCAGTTTCCGTTTCTCTCCCCAAAAACGGCCGTCCTTCTTCGAAGCGTTGCGAAAAAGGAACACGAAACACGAAACAATCCGCAAACCTATTCGTAGACATATTGCTTTAATCCTTTTCCGGTTGACGCCTCACGATGAATGGCCACGACGGCCACCAAAACGGGTTCTGATTTCCCTTGTCTGCCTTCCACGGGTCTTAATGCCCCACAATGGTCCCTTCCCCGGGGATGGATTTCAGGAATTGCACGTGCAAAACCGTGCGCGAGTTCTCCGGTCCGGTTAGCTTACCACCCCTGGCTGTTGTAGGCTACCGGTTACGTCAAGATGTCCTACGACGGGGGGTTCGTCGCTTCGTTGGAGTCCTTTTTGTGTTATTGTCCAACGAGGAACGCTCGCAGGATTCTTGCACAGTTCGCAACGCGGTTTGGACGAGAACGTAAAGTAGAATTGTTTGGCAAAACTGGCTTAACCTGACCCTGGTACCCTTACCGCGGGTACCGTTAGCTTCCTGCATCCGGTTTCGCAATCCTGCACCTCCTGCTCGCGAACCGTCACGACAAACCCCCCTTTCACATCTGGGTTGACCTTGAAGCAACGTTGGAAGGATTCAAAGCAGCTCTTCTTCTTCCTCCAAGAATACAAAACCAGGGGAGAGGCAACGAAGCACAATGGAGTGAATAGATGACTCATGCCTGGCATCACAATGGTTGCGGTGCGGTGACATCCTTCGGATACAGCAACGGGAAAGTTAAATTATGCACGGGATGAGTCAGTAATGTCCTTGCCAAAGCATTAAGGATATTTCCATTTGTCTTCGGCTGAGGGGAGGAACGTCGGTGTCGGAGATTATTACTTAAATACTCATTTTATTTGTCGGTAGCTAGTTTGAAATGATGAAGATCATCCGTTTGAATTATTTTGAAGAAAATATAAGAAAGATGGAAAGCGTCGAATAATTGAATAAATAAGTCATAAAAAAATGTTGATATACCTTTGTTTATCAAATTTTTCTAGCAGTAGCATCTTATTATTTATTACTATCGTAACTCTTTTGTAACCCAACTAAAATTAATATATTTAATACTCAATAATTAATATTCCTAGAATCTTCAAATGATCAAGGATAATTTGTCGAAACTAGCAAAAAAAATCCTATTCTTAGGACGAACTAAAGCCGTGCACTCCATAGTGCCAACTATCCAACACCACGTTACAATTCATTGGAAAGGATTTTCACGCTCTAAACACTCCATAAAACAGCAATCAGCGAGAGGATGTACCCACTAACCACCGCGCCACGCTCGACTGCGATTGTAACTCCAGACCTCTGGTCAACGGTCGCGTCCCAAAGTGGCAACTTTCGAGGATTACCACTACACAACACCCCACCCAGATCGTCGAACAGCCTTTCGAATGGAGAAATAAGGTATCCGTGCCGCACAGTAGGACACTTGGCGCGACAATAGAAACGGATAATTTATTGGTCATATATTTCGCATTAAACTGTCGCTCGCACTGCAGGTCACAGGATTCGGAACATGGGATGTTCGGAACCGAAACTTCCCCCTGGAGATGCTCATGTCCTTCTCGAGCATCACCTTCGGTCAAACACGCTCCTTAGCTGGTGGTGCTGGGTGAATGAATCATAATTCGACCGTCTTCGTCCATTCGATCCGCAACCACTGAGTCTTCTTCACGGAACGGAGCACGGAAATGATCAATTATCAATTGGAAGCTGATTTATAACGCTCCTAGCGATGGAAGAAGCCTCCGAGGTACCGTGCGAGTCACCTTTCTAAGGAACAATCGAAGAAGAATGTAATAATAATAGCGAGCTTATGCTATCGTTGTTTTGCTTGGCGATTTTATGGTGAGCGTGAAACACAAAATTGCTCACAGCAGCACCGTGCCATGTGAAAACCGTTGTCCGGTGATTGGAAAACCGAAAAGGGAAGTGTTCCATGATCTAGGATTTTCCCGTGCCCAGTTCTCCCTTCCTGTTGATGGTCGTAAATTTCCACCGGTTAAAACAGCAACAACAAGGGCGCTGGAAGGACTCACAAACGACGTGGCCGACAAGCAGCACCCTTGAGTATCACCGGCGATCCCTGTGGTAGAGAGCAACGAGGACGAGGACGAGGACAAGTACAGTTCGGCAAACATTCGTGGTAAATTGAATACCACTCTACGCCATCTCAGCTGTGGAGAGTGCCTCCGAGCAAAGGATGTGCGTTCTCTGTCTGTTCCCCTCCTTTTTTCCGGGCTTGATTGTTGGCGATGATTTTTATTGCGCATTACCCACCAGTACGCAGCACCAGCGCTGGCCACCGTGCGCTCGTTCAGGAAAGGAAATCAATATCTGTCCTCAGGGAACTACCAAAAGCATTAAGGGGAACACGCTAACACGCTACCCACGGGAAGACCGGGTGTCCTTCGGCGATTTAAGGACACCGACAACGGACACTGTGGTGGAAATGAGCGGTTTTCACGGGCACGATGGTCTTACGAGGGGTAGTTCACACCCGTTTTGGGTCATGGGTTATGCGTGGCAACTCATCGATTGTTTTTATATCCTTTCCAATGTAGCGTTTCATCCAACATAATTTTCACTGTTTTTGTTCCTCTTGTCTTGGAACGTGATTGCGCTAATAAAATCTCATTTTGTTTTATTATTTTTATCATTAACTGATGGAAATTAATGCTCTTTATTCGTTGTTTGTTTTGATTAAGTATTATAAAATAAGGGGAAAAGGAAAATAGGTAGATAAGCAACGATTTCACAACTGGTCTATAATTCATGATTTTTTTAAGTATTTAGACGTTTCTGGCACTCGCATATAAAATTCTTAAAACAATTACACACTACATGGTTTGTATTCTAGGGGAAACTATTTCGAAAGTCTTCGATTACATCAAGCCATTAAGAACAAAGAAATTGAAAGAGGGAGAAAGATTTAGTAAAAAAACAATATTTACTTCTATGCCCTTCTGTATTGTTCTACTCTTTTCTAGAAGAAATTCCAAGGTACATCTACCACTGCAGAAGACGAAATCGGGCCGAGCGAAACGAATGAATTGAAAAGGGAGCCTTATACCTTTGCGACCACCGTTCGTACGATTATCATGGCAGTTCAGTGCTTTGTCAGGGAAATGAGGTGCTAATTAATAAAGCGCCTTTACCTGGGGACCCCTAACCCTTTCACTCTGTGCCCCTGATGATTACCGCCAGGTACCGGGGTCAGCCAACCTACCCAGCACTTCCTCCAATTGCCAGCGAACGGGATGACAATCCTGCAAGGCGGCACGAATGATCAAAACCTGCATGCAGTATACATACAGCGACCACCACTGAACCTGTTATTGGCCTTGTGTTTGGCCTTCGGTTCTCAAAAAGGGATGTCAGGGTAGATGCTTCTTACGCTCTAGGAATTTCCAAAGGAAGGACGAAAGCCTTTCTTTATGGAAGGGGTTAAAAGGACCGATGGGACTGTTTAAAATGATTGCTAACGACCGTTTCATATGCAGCTTGGTGTTAAACATTACCCTTCCCAAAAAGCGCTAGCCCATGAGAACGTTTGTGAGTGAAATGGCGCAAAACAAAGGAATGACTGTCGTTATGAACCTACAGGGCGCAGCACTAGCAACCAGCAATGCCACACTCTACAACTGCGTTACAGTGATCGACATTGAAGATAATATTGAAATTTACAACACAATTTCTCAACACCCTAAAAAAGGGATCCCTACGATGTAGAAAATGCAATCCATAAAAATTATTCTTTCCACTTTTTCCCTACATTTCCACTCGTTGCTCAAATCAAAAGCTGCTCTCTTTCTCTCTCGTGCTTATTGGACCATCGTGCCGGGTACTCAACTAAAAGAAAACTCCAGCATATGCTGCATATCCATAAAATGGAAAATTTGGCTAATTTTGAATGTGAATTCCACCAGCCGAAACGCATCACACAAGGTTCGCTGCCTAATTGGGCATACAAATCGTTTGTACGACGGGCAATTCAGCAGTTTTTGGTGTGGCAGATTTATGAGCTAATTGAACCGTTGGCTTGATGTACGTTTACTCCCTCTCAAAACGTTCCTTGGGCCAGTTGCATATTCTCGCTGGTCAGCAGCAGAGTGATGAGTAGCATAAAGCATTTCTCTGCCAGTGCGTAAAATGTTGCTTGATGGAATTGCTTGAATTCGACTCCAGAAGGCCCCCAATCAACAGGGTTCATATTCAAAACTAAACCCAATAAACGGCATTGTGATGCACGGGCACGCATCAGCTCCGTAAGCGCGACGACAATGGTTCGCTCTTAGATCGTAGCACCATCGACAACAGATGATCGTAAACGAGGTAAGCCTTTAAGTCGGAGCAAGAGCACTCACATCTTACGCCTGCTGCATCACACATCCATTGCTCCAAAAAAATCCGATTGCACCTTTTTATTGAAATAATAAAACTCGGTTTCTCAGATACGATCATGGCAGCAGCATTAGTTATTGTTCAAGCACCTCTCTTCGAAGCATTTGCGGAGCAGTTGCTCGTGAAGGTGGAAATAAAAACTAAAAACCCTTTTTTCCGAGGCCGAGTGATGGAGCATCAGGTGTTATAAATTATGTCCTCGCTCTCCTTTTCAAAGGATGACACAGAGAGAGAGAGAGAGAGAGAGAGAGAGAGAAAGGTTTTACTTGTTATGCAGCAGTTATGCTTCTCGACTTAAAAGTAGCAGAAGTCAGCAGTGAGCGTTCATTCCGTTGCAATTCCGTCAACGAGCAACAATCCTCTACTGACCACCTCACCAATGAAGTACGATCAATTCAAGCGAGTACAACGAGCCGGATACGGATGAAACGGATATTCGAATTCTGTTTTAAAAAAGTACCGTAAACTGGATGCTGCATTGATGAACAGCAAATTACTTTCGAAATGAAACCAAGCGCATTCCACCGGTGCATCGTATCACATATGCTCAAATATGCTCTAATGAAGCGCCAAGAGAAGAATGCAATCATACGAAGCACGATCCTTCCTGCATCCCGGATGATCGATTCACCCAAAGCCTGACTCTCTCTCTCTCTCTCTCTCTCTGGCAGCTGAAATAACCTTATTCCGGTCATCATCTTCTGTCCCGAGAGCGCGGGGATTCGCGTGCTCGACGGTGGCCCAGTCGATTATGCAACTAATTGGACCGCGCACCATGCGCGCTACATTCTTCTGCGCTTCCTGTTTCTTGCTCCAAATGCAGGCTCGCTAAGGCCTCCCAGGGGAAAGGTTAAACCTTCGGAAGCGCAATTTCATAATTCCTGCCACCAGCATGTATTCGGTGGAGTTCGGCTGGAGATCATAAATGATTAATTAAGTCACTCAACCACCGGACCGGTACGATGGACCATCCGCTCCAAATTATGTTACGGATTGCGCCGAGATCGCCCGGCACTATCGATTGTGACCATCATAAATGGGGAACACAAGGGGGGAACTATCGAACTAGTCCACGCCTGATACCGATCTTCCGGTCCGGGGATCACTGTAGAAAGAAAGGCAGGTAATTGTGGCGGCTAGCGTGGAGATCGCATCGTGGGGCCTGATCTCTAATTGATCTACCGATCTCAGGGACTGCAGCAATGCCTTCTACCTTCGATCGCCACCGGCGACGGTGATGTTTATGGTGTTAATTAGAGAAAATGTGACGCCTCTGGGGCATTTGCAATGATTTCACGCGACATTGCCCCCGGGAGAAAGACCGCCCCGGGAAGCGAATCTTTTGCAGGCTGGTGTTAAACACCAGCGGACGCCGGGGAGGGGATAAAGTGTTGTGGAAATTGTTTATTTAACGACGATGGCGACGATGGTGAGCTTCGGATGGGATGGAAGGTGAATCAAGCTGACAAGTTAATCAACATTTATCTTCATTTTGAGGCGCTTGGCGTTCTAGCATTCTTTAGGGTGGTGGTATCACACAGTATGAAGCACGCTCCGGGTTTATTGTGATGGTTATTACCATTACCTCAATCCATTTCTTATTAAATCGAGGTAAACAAAGCTCAAAATTGTACAAATAACTCAAACCATATTTTATAAAATGACGTTTTTACAAAGAAAACGCAAGCCAGAACGCCACCCTGTTGTAGCCACGATACCGTGACCATGACCAACGGTCCAACCACCATCCGAACCGGGGCACAGCCGAGAAGCTCTTAGCAAAAACCCCTTACTTGCCCTGGAAGCGGTTTAGGGAAATGGCGAAGAACGGCGCAAGAACAAAGCCATGGAGGGCAGGCAGGGCCTTTAGGAATTTCACGGACATCCACGTACCAATACATCGCGCGCGCTGTTTTGCGTCTTCCCGGACGCGTCCGGTGCACCCCAAAAACCCATCCCGTTAGAACCCGATCCCGACCGAAAGGCGGTTCGAGAATTCCGAGAAGAACGTAAAACGGTTCACTTGCTTCACTGCCCTGCGGTTGTGAACCGTGCCGTAGATCCAGACGAGCGGTCGAACGATCATAACTTTCCAACCCAAACCCAAGGCTTCATCCTCGTCGGCCGTCCCGGATTATCCAAAATCGGGCACCGGGCACAACCAAGCATTCCAGATCTGGTGAGCGTCCTCTTAAACCTACCTCCTCTCTGGGGTGCATTATGTGCGCACCGTAGCCAGGTCGTAAGATGATCATAACTCCCGGGGATCGCGCAGCTTAGCTGCACATAGTCCAGCCCGTCCATACCTTCGACCTGTGCCGAACGCGATAAGATGGTGACCGAAAACAAACGGCAAAGCAAGGAAGACCGCCAGGCGAGGGTGGTTTGGCCTTTATCTTGCTGTTCTGTTGTCTTGCGTTGAAGAACAAGTAGCTTTGTTCACGAGTTACTGATTACAGTGACGGAGGGCAGAAAGGCAGAGAGAGCGAGCGAGAGAGATGCTGTAATATGGACAAGCTAATGCTAAGAAGATGCTAATGCCCTGCCAACGGTGATGATGGTGGTGGGTCCATAAACCCCGTCCCCTTGGCTTGGAAAACAAATAAGAAATGCATATTCCATGTTGCCGTGTGCGCCGCGCGAGCACTGAGACCGCATCCGAAGCACCACCGAAGAAGGAGCACCAGACACCTTACCACACTTGTTTTCTGCATGTATGGGGCCGCGTTCTGTACTCGGCTTCCTAGCCAGCAGATAGCAAGCTGAGAAGCTGCCGAAGATTAGCCTACCGGCCGGTACTTTATGGAAAGCCCTCCCCCCGCCAGCTTCGCTCGATCTTCTGCCGTGGACTTCGGGGAGAGATATATTTTATGGATTTGCTTTATGTTGCGCTTCCCGGAATCGTCCCGGTAGTGCGCCGTGTGTGCGGTCGATGTTGGGGGGGTCCGGCATCAGCATAAAGGTCCGGGGCGCAAGCGAATGGACTGCAATTAACAGAGTGTGTTCTTAACGTTCATTGTTGGCCTCGCGGGCTGTACAGCTTCGCTTGCTAAGATTGGATTCCTAAGCACCCCTAAGCACTACTTTTCAGTTGGGTGAAAAATGGGCTACAGATTGGTTTGAGCATTCGGTGCGCGCAGCTGATGCATGGAATAGTTGATAAGAGGCTCATTCATTTCAAAAGATCAATATACTTCTTTAAGGATTAGAACCTCCATTCCACCGCTAGGAAGCTATTTGCAATCGGATCTTCCCACCCAACATCAATTGATGCCATCTTATGGTCGACCAATTTCCAATTTGTAGTCTTTAAAACTGATGATTTGGCATTTGAAGGCCAAGACTTTTCATTGGCCCAAGAGTTTATGTTAAGATTTGTATTTTGCTACATAATTTCAATTTACATATTAGACTTTCAACTTCTGTGACCTTCTGTACCCATCATGGAACGCTCTAATAGCTGTGATCTTATAAAATTCGAGCATAAAGTACAGGTACGTCCATCCGCATCTGCAATATGATTTAAGAAGCGTAATACTTTGCTATTTGCCAAAGATTTTCCTACATGCAGGTACCCGGACATCATGCGAACCATAAACATTGTGCCTTGCGTTGAAGAAAGGAGAACCATCCCGTTGCTTTGGTTGTAAATTTAAAAATGACTTTATGCCAAGAGCAAGACCCTTGCTACCTTGGGCTATTGGGCTTATGGTGAGAAATTATCCTACCGCGGTTGTCCATGCCGGCCTCGGTTCATCGTAGTAAATCGGTTTGACCCTCAAAACTGACGCTTTCCGACCAATGGAATCTCTTCGGTTGTGGAACATTAAAATGCCGCCCTCTCCGGGCACTTTGGCTTTATTGGTTCTCCGTTAACTTCACCGTCGGGCAGGTCATACCGGGCTCGGGAACTACCTGTTGCAAAGTGAGGTTAAGGATGAGCTGCCTACTCCACGGGGGTAGAATGTTTGCCGAAATAGTTGACTTCTTTATGGCCTGTTGCAACCCCGTGAACGCCCATAGAAGCCAGGTAAAGTACGTAGCAATTCGCCATCTCCAGCTTCCCGCTGGTAGCATTTGCATTTTCATTGCAATTCGGGATAGAGCGATGCGAACGCATTTTCTACCCTGATGCTGATTGATGCAGCGCAGCAGCAGGTGAACACGGTACGGTGTTTTTTTGATGAGGAAGGTGTCCAAACTGCGAGACAAATTGTCACCCAAGGTTAGAACGTAGGTGACACGGGACTACAAAAAGAAGCGACTCAGTTGGAGTTTGCAGAACCGGTGACGAGACGAAAGGTGATTGCTTTGGCAGGTGGTCCGAAATTATTTTCCATGTATTATGCTCTCTCTGTTTTATGTGAACTGCACTGCACAAGCATCTTTTTATATTTTGAGTACTGCAAAGGAACTCCCAATCATGCCGTTGAATTATTTATGCGAGAACTTTTGTGCTAAGCCTTGGCCACACAGTCGGAACAGCGCACAACTCCCAAGCGAGACAGCGAAACGTAACAAACACTGTCTTGGGAGGGGAATTGAACTGCGTTTATCATGCTGCAAACCGTCAATCCGTCAGTTGCCAATCTTTCGATCGCTTGAATCTGCTCAATTCACCCGCATTTCACGGTGCGGGGCGCCCCCTCTCCTTGTACTGGTGCCTTGGTACAGAATAAGAGATCGTACCCGATCGCATCATCGTCATCATCATCATCATCAGCATCAGCGTCGTCGTCGTTCATTATCATCAAACCGCTTGCTCGACATGATCGACGAGTTCATTGGCCAGCAAGTCTGGCCAAGCCTGCGATCGTAACGATTGGCGGCTTGTAACAATGTTACACCGCAATGCGATGCCATCAGCATCTGCAACAAAAATGCAACCGCTAGTAAGTACGGCCAATCCGTGCCAGGGTACAGCGAGGGTACCGATGGTGGTCTCCAGGGATTGCGTTTGCAAGTTATTCACACCTCGCAACGTGGTACCTCTGACGGTTTATCGATGGTATGGCAAATTATTAGTTTTGGAAAAATGTTGCAAAAAGTTATTATGACTTGAGAACTTGATTAAAAAACAAAAAAACTTTTGGTTAAATTTTCATCATTTTAAGGGGGACATGGGACACATGGTGAGTCTCCGAATATCTAAAAATTATATTAAATATCTCAAAATTCAAATCCACTGTGAGGTCTGAAAAAAGGACGGACTTGGCATAACCCCAATCCGGCCACAAGGTGCACACAACCCCCCACACACAAAAGGGTTTGGGGGGTAAATTTTCTTTTGTTTTTCACTTCGCTTTCGACGTTTTTCGGCTAGCTATTGGATGCGGTTAAGAGATAGAGAGACCTCCGACTACTCCACTGAGGCCCGTTGGATCAGGTTGAAGGATAATAACGGCCGTACGGTGTGGTGCGGTGTCCGCTAAACATCTGCCTCCATAAACAACAACGCTAACTGGACAGCGAGAAAAGAAGGATGAACGGCACCTTCGCAGAACCTTCGCCTGGTCCGAGGCGATCCCCCGGAGATCCTCTGCTTTCCGCAACACTCACAGCGCAGCATTGCGTCGTGTATGCTGGGGGGAAGGGGAGCATAAAAGATAAAAAACACCCAATTCCCTTGCCGTCAGGCGAGAAACCCCCAAAAAGGAAGCATAAAAAAAGCAAAGGAGCAAATCTGGGAAAGCGATTTTCGGAGAAGCTACCATCTCGCTTCTCCAAGAGAAACACAGCCAACTCTTCTGCATGCAGCGGCCTCTGCTTGTCTTCCGAAACGCTGCATCGGTGTTTCAGATCGAACGACGCGTTGGTCAGTGGTCAAGTCGAGCTGCTGCTGTCTGTCCTTCAAGCAACCGAACCGGACCTCGGAATCCACGACCGAATGTGGTTGATCTGGCGTTAGTCAGAACAGACGGTACCCGCCTGGACCCTGGAGGGAGAATTTTAACCAAACACAGACGGAAGCAGATGGTACAATCAGGAAGCTCAGGCTCACGGAGAAACCAACCGGGGTCCACGCTGATTTCTGTGCGCTGCTGCATCAGATCGATAAGCCATAACTCTTCGCTTGATTTACTTGACCGCCCATACGTGTGTTCCCCTCAACATTGTTTGTGTTTTTCCCTTCCTTCCGAGTTTTCGTGGCCAAAAAGAGGGAACCGATCTGAAGGGTTCCCACATCACATCACGGCAATCTCGGCCCTGCGATCGGTTGGCGAGATAATTAGATCGAACGGGATACCAGCGTGCAGCGGCCAGCACACCAATTTAGTATTAAAATGTTGTGTAAAGTGTGCGCCATTGTACCTTAGCTATTGGCCAAAGGGATAAGAGCTAAAGTTGTCGTCGCCAGACCACAGTTTGAGTCTCAGTCGTTAGGTGGATAGAATGCGACTTGCTTCACGATGTCGCGTCAGGTGTGTCCAGTTTCGGTTCCATGCATTATGCTGTCGGTTATTTTGTTTTTATTCTTTTACTGCCTGCAAGATGCCCGCACCTCCACTGCAACCAAACCGATTCCGATTGATCCGATCTGGCTGAAGGATACATTATGACTTCCGTTTGAAGTCTGCTCATACGCTGTCGTTTAACTACACATTGTGTCGAGCGCCTGCAGTCTGGTGCAACGTCGAAAAGACCAAGAGGACGGCAGGATAAGACCACGTTACGCTCAGCCACCAGCTGACGGTGTACGAAGCAAACAGGGAAAACATATTTTTCCTTCTAAAAATTTAATGTTTCTCTTGCCATGCTTATGCTTAATCATTAAAATACTTACCCTTGAACACAAGGGCGTATGATGACTAACGTGTGCAAACGGCATTTGATCGAACTGAAACACGTTCTTTCCACATTAGAGAAGCACTCTAGAAGGGGTTTGCGGAAGCAATTTCCTGGTTCATTCGTCGATGATGGCAATGCAACTGTTCAACCACAACGAACGCACGATCGATCGTGATCGAAATTGGCCAACGATGATTGCTTGGATCATTGCTATGAAGCATTCCAATCTCAACTAACTTCGCAGTGCTTGCGCACCGTTGTCCTCTGTCTGGTTTGGATAGAGTAAATGGGTGCGGCTCTGTAATCGATAAGAAATTACCTTTTTCCCTTTTGGAGACCAAATAGATTCAATCTAATGAAGTAGAGCTCGAACCAGAATGGAGGAAACTAGACAACGTCGCAGCACTCTCTTCAACCATTCAATAATGTGTTTCGTTCATTTCGAACCGTGCATGCTTCAGACACTTGCTGCTGCTGTGCCTCTGTCATATGTCTTTATCACCTCAAAGAAAACTGTCGGGGAGTAAAGGAACCACCACGATCCATCGCCTCGTTTTCCCTTTTTTCCAATCCCTTCTCGTCGCGATCAACCGAGCTGATCTTCAAGTGCACATACCATCTATGAGGATAAATTACGTTCGGACGGAGCTGCGTATGATCTTGCAGTCTTAATGTTCTTGGAATGAATGTGCTTTTCAAGTGACGGTGATATTTCTACACTGCTTGCGACCAAACCGTGTGAAATTCTTTCTCCTGATGCGCCATATTTAAACAGGGTGCGCCATCAAGATGTTTCCTATTTTAAAGTTGAATAACTCTGTCATTTTGAACGATATCATATTTTGAGTATGGTACAATAAATGGCATAGAATAACCTAAATAAAACTGGTTTATTTTTTAAAATCGGTTGAAAAATGACAAAGTTATTCAACTTTAAAATAGGAAACATCCTGATGGCACACCCTGTATAATAAGCTTCAAAGATCTTAGAGAAGGTGCTCTGTAAAACATGGTTTAGAAAAATTCACAGTTTAAATTATGAATTAATTTCTTATTATTTTAATGAACTAACGAACATCGAAACCTTTCATTGACAAACACATTGAACTCCGGTAGCAGCACGTTGCCAATTACACGTCATAATTGCCCTTAAACTGGTTGGACGCACAAGACAACAATCAAATCTAGCAGAAATCACAACCAAACCAAGGCAACCGAAGTGCTTGCCCGTTCCTGGTAATAAACGAACCAATTAGAATTCACAATTAGATACAGCAGATGTCAAGGAACGTCCCAAAACTGTCAGTTCCCTTCATGTCGCGGTACCGCAGTCTAAATGCTGCCCTGTCATCGTCCTGGAAGGGTAATTACTGTTCCACACAACAAAAAAAAACAGAAAAACAATCTGGCATGCAAAATGCATTGGTCGGTGCATCGTTTAATTGGTGCAACGCTGCTACCGATGCTATGTTTTGGACCAACGAGTTGATACCCAAATCGACGCGAGATCCCGGCCATGCCATGCCACGCCATGCCAGAGTGTCGCCTGCGGGCGCACAAGACGCACCACAAGAGCCGGCACGAGTCCTCCACGGGATGGCTACCTCGCAGATGAGGTTGCAATTACTCGGATGCGTGCTTTCTCGTGCTGTTCATCTGCTAAGGAACCGCACCACCACAGAGAAGAAAAAAAACCAGAAGGTGAGCTGGTAATCGAATTAGCTGGACGAATGTGTAATGGCTTAAGCCATTGCCAAAATCGTTGTGCCGTAATTATTACTGAAGCCACAGACTAACACCGAATGCAATCGTGAGGGTATAAGAGTAGCCCAGGACTCTGACGACCTCAGCTTCTTCGCGTCGGTTTACGATTGGTTTTTTCAGACGATGATCATCTGACGGTGATCCGATTGCTCTTTCAATTCTTTTGGTTCCTTTTCGGCCGGGTGTCCTTTCCAGATGTTACGAGGGGAACAGAAACGAAACAGAAGTCCTTGGTGTACGTGTGCACACGTGCGCATACGCACGACTCGACGCCAGGTGAGCCATCGTCCAGGACTAGAAGAAGGGCCAAGAAGGAGGCCACGTGGCCAGAGTCTCGAGGGATAGGCAGGCAAAAGGATTCCGGCACCAACCGGGGCACGAATGCCATCAAACAGGATCCTTTTCATCCTGCGGAACGCCATCGCTGTTTCGTAACGACGCAATTGTGATTCAACCTTGAACTCACCTTCTCAACCAGACGGCGCGACAAAACCATTCCTGTTCAAACGTGAATGCTGAGGGGGAATTCATACTCAAGACTCTCATACCCTCAAACACACGGACACATACCAACGAACGAATTATCCTTTCGATACACGTTACTGCGTTCTGGTCCTCCACTGCTTACAAAAGGCGCGCCAAAAACGCCACGAGCACCATATTCTAGAGCGTGGCAACGCACTGTAGGGCATTGTTCTAGTAGCGCGTGCTGCGTCTTCTACCCGGCCTGCGCTTCGTTGCGCGTTGCCGAGGATCGCACACGGCTCCAAGGAGGCGAACCGCAGGAGCAGCAAACGAAATTGAATGTTTCCGAATAGAAACCCCCCCTCTTCGGCCCACTCTTTTCCACGCAGGACGAAAGTAATGATCGTCGCCAGGCGCAGAGGGGGGGAATGTGGAAGCGGATACACGGGAACGGGAAACGACGACAAAAAAATCCAAGAATCCAGAATCGAAAAGCGGTGTTGCTTCTCCCTCTTTTCGCTCGTGTTTTCCTTCTTCTTCTTCTGCTTCGAGCCCTGAAGGAAACGAGCGCACGCTCACGCTCGACATCTGCCGCAATTTTGAACCAGTGTCCACGGCACACATTGCCCACCCCGTTGGAAATGGTAGCTTCCGTTGTTGTTCCGGAGATTTCCGGTTCGGATAATGCGCGAATGTTGCGCTTTCCAATTTCGCGCTAATCCGGATTAACAACAAATTTGACGAATGTCAGTACAGAAATCCAAGCATTCCTTGAAGTGGTGCGTCCTTGCGTGGTGCGCTGACACGATGAGACATGTTTTTCTGTGCGAAACTCGATCAAAATCATAATCACACTTTCGCTTCTGTTGTTGCATTAATCGATTTCCGGTTGTTGTTGTGCTTGAGGGCGGAATTGAATATGTTGTCATTACCCGCCCCCCCCGGGGTTGCATTTGTGTTTCATTTTATGCGTGCTATTGAGATAGGGGATTGCTTTGTAACCTTTCCCCCACCAAGGGGTTTCGTACTGCTGCTCAAGGTCAAGGTTTGCCTTGTTTGCAAAGGGAACACAACCCTTTTCCACGGCGCTACATCCGGACACTGTCCCAACTGTTGCACAGCGGTACCATAGAGGGGTGATATGGAAATGCCAATCCAAAAAAAACGTGGAATTTCCCGGTACCTTCGAGAAGCATCCAGACTGTTCAGCGAGATCTCGAACGAAACCATCTTGTTCATGGTGATGGTGGGATGGGTTCGGTCTATCACTTTGGCCAAGGCCACGTTCGGTTGGTCCCAACTAGTATGGAATGCTGTTGAGCGTTCTCGGTTGTCGCATGTGGCAACGTTGAACATACGGAGACCGATGGCTTTGGGCGACACCTTGAGCCAGAAGTGAGCCTAATTATGCTTCATCCTCTCCAAAGTGAAGTAATCGGAAAGACGTTGCTGTCGAGGAACACGCAGCAGTTATGCTGCCGACCATCGCGACAACAATCAAGAAGTAGGCCGAGACCACCGCTTGGCGCGAGTTAAATAATGTTTTCTTTGCCGCATAAATGGAACTCGATCTCGTGGTTCCAGCTTCGAATGCGCTTCTCTGATGCTACACCACATCAACATCATGGTGGTTCGGGAGTATAACGTTTTCTTATTGCCCTCTTGCTTGCTGTTCCGTTGCCATTCTTGCTCCGTTTCCTCCGGTTTCCGTTTTCTCGTGTTTTGCTTCCGTACGATCTTGTGCCGCAGGGATCCGCTTCCTGCGCTACTACCACCATCGTGCGCTTGTGTGTTCGTGCGAGTCTTTGCTCGATCATGTTCTTTCTCGTACCACGCACTGGCACTGCGGGACCAACATTGGATTCCTATGCTCGCAACGACGATCGCCCATTAAATGCTGGAAGGGGGCCGAAGCAGCATAAACTGACGTGTTGGTGTGTGTTTTTTTGTGTCTGCACAGCGTGTGTCGCAGCATAACTTTGCCAAAAAAAACACCTCGCTCACGCAACGACATGTTTTGAGTTGCAGGATCGTTTTCAGGAGCATTTTCACGGCAAATGTCCACAGAGAGCATTAAGCGATCGATACCGTGAATCTATGTTTTGATAAAATAGCAAAACCCGAAAATTATTTCTCGATAAAAACGGGAAATCATAACAACGAATGCCCGCCCGGGCTTGCCAAAGGAAATTTTCCATCCGCCGGTTTGCGGTAACAGCCAGCGCCGGACAAGAAAAGGATGTTTCACATAAACGACATGCCTGAGGCCGTTCGAGTGAGCGGGAAGGGCTGATACGGATTGCAAGGGATCCAGCAAGAGGGCGCCGCCGCCGCGAGGAGGTACGATCGAGCAAACAAAGGAGAATCACCAACACCAACCAAGAAGAAGAAGAAGTAGAAGAAGAAGAGAATAGGAAACGTAAACCGAAGGAGAGCGAGCGAGAACGAGCGAGAGTGGCACGAGCAGAAACTGGCGTCCATCACGCACACAATCGAAAAGCGCGATTAACGCTCAACTACACCACCGCAAGAAGAGCAATCGATGGAGAGAATAAATGGTTTAAAACGTGTAAAAATTAAAAACTATTATAATACTGCAAATAATGTACAAGAAAAAAACGAGACGGTTTTCCAGGGTTTTCGTTACTTTTAGTAAATTGCTTAAAAATCTCCTGCGCTGTCGTGTAGCGTCGCGTTAACACAGCAAACCAAGAACAAGGAGGAAAGGAACGAAAGCAGGAGAAGCGTGTGTTGGTTATGTTGAGCGAGATCATCGCGCGTCCAGCCCGACGGCCGAGACGAGACAGAGACAGAGCAGCAGCAGAAGAAGGCGACACAGAGACGGAGCAGCATCAGCACCACCACCAGGTTCCGTGAAGCAGGAACCAGGCGACATTCGTGTGCGCGCAGTTGTCCGAGTCGGACGCAGGAGGTCTCCCACGTTGGCCGCGAGATCCTGGCATTGGGCATTCCAAGAGAGAGCCGCCACACCAAGCAAAGAAGAAGAAACTGGTGCGCGAGTAGTGTGTGAGGAGACAAGACCGATCGCCGCTGCCGCCGCGTGTAGTAGTCGTGTAGCCGGAGCTGCGGTGACCACCGGTTCTTTTTTTTTCTGTAACCCAATCGCCCGCGCCTGTGGGCTCCGGAGTGCGCGCGCGCGCTAGTTCCAAGAAAAGGCGTTTGACGATCCCAAGACCATCACACGGAGAGGAAGGCCTTCGAGGAATCGCACAGGGATTCGTCGAAGTGAAGACAGTGGCGCCCGTGAGAAGAGAGAAGGAAAGACATTTCGTTTCTTGTGTTTCGTCGTCGTCGCCGCCGCCGCCGCCGCCATCATCGTCAGCGCGTGCTTATTACTGATGGATGATGATTTGCTGCGTGAATGCCCCCGGTGACGTACGATCGTAATAATCCCCCACAAATAACATTGTGAGCAGCAGCAGCAGCAAAGCAGAGCGTGTTGGAATTAGTGAACATTTAAGCCGCCGATCGAGAGTACGCACGATCACGAAAGAACACCATCCGCACACACCGGTCTTGTGTCGTCCCCCCGGTTTAGTTGCTTCTTCCAATCGCCATGCTTTATTGCCTCCACCACACCCCCGTCCATAACTGATCGAGATTTCAAAGTGCGAAGATGAGTTCGATATAGCGAGCACGACGACGTACGTGTAGTGTGTGACACGACACCGGCGACGACGACTTGTAACACATTCACATTGTGTCTCTGAAACGCACATGTTTGGTCTCGCGGCATCGCCATTTCCTGTGCGTGGTGCGTGGAGAGAGAGAGAGAGGAGGATTACGCGCGTGTGGTACACGATCTCGAACAAACCCCCTCCTCAACGGTAGATCACAGACAAACCGAATTTTACATGTTAGTGGTGTGCCTGCTATGCTAGCTGCTGGTGTATAGTAACCGAGCTAAAGAGTGATCGCGATCAATCGTGTGTGCTCGTCCTCTTCATCATCATCATCATCATCGCGCGTTGGTGAATCTCATTTCCTTTTCAAACATTCGACATTCGTGTATTACGTTGAAGCACACCACAAAGAAGGATCATCAACACGCTCCAAGGCGTACGGAGAAACAACGAACACACAAACTACACACGCAACAGGTAATTACTGTCATCTTGCAACAGTTTCTTGTTCCCCATCTTAGGCACTTCTTAAAAGGGGAGAGGAAGAGAGAGAGGGAATATGGAGTAGATCACGTGCGTGTACTATATTAAACGATAATGGCCCTTGCGCCCCCCTCAACCAACCGGGGCGCCGGGTTGTTGGCACGATGAGTCACAAGCGGGGCGCCACTTACGCGTTTACCTGGCTTGTGTGTCCTCGATCATCCACCATCCAGTTCGTCATCGATCGCGTTCGCGCAATCATGACAATATAAATATGGCCAAGATGGCGCTCCTAGCTCTTCTAGTAACCCGAGTGGTGCGCACATTTGATTGCAATTGGCTTCGATGACACGGGAAAGGGAGCAGCGCTTATAGCTCTAGAGGAGAGTATCTGCCTTCGTGTGTTCCGTTGATCTCTTCTGCGCGTGTGATGTAGTTCATCATACATCCACCCCGATCCTCCCGGGAGTGGCGGATGTTTGTACGCCATCGCGCTCACCCGACATTTGTGATGGATTCTTTCCGAATCGTTCCTTGCGTCTTGTGAGCCGTCTTTGCGTCTTCTTCCACACATTAACAACACGGGCACCACTGGCTGGCTGGCTGGCTGACTGGCTGGTTGGTTGGTTGGTGTACTGCTCTCGTCGTCTTCCCCTCTCGGACCATCTTGTTTCGCTTTCCTCTGCCGTTGCTGCTGCTGCTGCTGATGAAGCGCGCGCCGCCATCCCCGGACTCGCGGAACGCGCGACGAGCGAGCAAAAGGGGATCGGTTTAAGTGAAAAATTATCGAACCGAAACGAGTCTGGAAGGCAAGGCGGCAAGGCGCTCGGTCTCTCCTGCCAGCCAGCCAGTTCTTGATCATACGTTTGCTGTACGGAAGAGAACAGAAGGCCAAGAAGAGTATGGCGCCCTACACCACCCAAGTCCATCTTCCAGGAGGATAGGGGGAGAGGGGTGGAAAAGAAGGGATGAAGTTAACGCTTTTCGGATTCTTCGCTGCTGCCCCACCATCACCATCACCATCCTCCATCGTCCACGATGGAGAATAAACCGGCAAACCACACACTTGGCCAAGGTCTAGGGGTGGTTTCTTCCAGGAGCGCGAGGTTCAGTGTTGTTGGTAGAGGCGCGCAACTCCATCTCCGAAGGGATCGCGCCTCTCCGGTGGAAAACGAGGAATTTCCAAAATATGCAAATGTGGACCCCTTAAAGGTGTGTTGGTGCGCGCGCAATTGCATTCGTATGATCCCAAGCAGTGATGTTTGGTGCAGCAGCAGCAGCAGCAGAAGAAGGAGGAGAAGCAGAGGAAGACAGGAAGAACGGAAGTGCTGTGTTGTAGGGAGTAGAGGAGGAAAGGGGGGCGCCGCATATCGCCAGCAAAAAAAAACCGATTGTTGTTGATGATGAAGGCCGTGTAAAAGGGGAAAATCGAGGTCCCTTCTTTTGGGGTCCCGCAATTTTTCATTCCAGTTTCTTTCTCCACGGTACAGCCGTGTGTGGAGGAATGTGTTGTACGTTTTTTTTTTTTTTATTTTATGTATATGCGATGTCTTTGGAAATACAATGGCCCAATAGCTGGCTGCGTTTGCTGCAAAGGTTTCTTGTGGTTCTCTTCTACTCTGCCTGCAACCAAAGGTGACGATCAACATCATCATAGCAAGCATTTGTTCTTAACGTTTTCTATGCTTTCCAAAGATTCCTCCGATGAGGCGAATCCTTCCATCTAACGAACAGCTCCTCGTTGCTAGTTGATCCTCGCCACTTCGGTGACGGGAACCTCTCCAACAAAGCCTCAACAAAGAATGACGCCTGAAATACTCGCAAACAGTGCGCCAACGACAGGTTGTTGTTTCCGCGCGCGTGTGTCTGCGTGTCCGTTGGTTGGTCCGATCAACAGGTTTCCGGTCCGCCGGTGACTGCGATCACCCCCTTCCGTGTGCCTGTTAGTGTTGGTGATCATCATCAACATCATCGTCTGGTCTGCAGCAGTAGCAGCAGCAACAGTTGAAAAAGGCTTCCCTCCGTCTCTCTTGCGTCGTTGTATCTCGTTTTTCGATTGTTGACCGGTGTGTGAGGTGTGTAGCGAGCCGGCCGGCCGGCGACACCACACCGTCATCGTCATCGTCATCACTTGTCGTCACTACCTCTCTCTAGAGTGGTCGGCGGCGGCGGTGGTGGTGCAGGGTGGGAAACAACAAGGAAGCGGACGACGACAACGCAGACTTGTGACGGCAGTTTTAGGCTCGTTTTGTGGATTACCCTGGGGGAGAGAACCAAAAAGGTGGTTTGTATGATTGTAAAGGGGGGGTGCGTTCGTTACGTACCATGGCAGCAGCAGCAGCAGCAGCACCACGATCACCCCCAGCAGAAGCGAGAGAGCGAATACCGATTGTTGTATTCTCTAACTTGGAACGATCGCGCAAATCGCGTCCGATCGACGAGGGGGTGTTGTGTGTGCGCACAATTTTGTGCCAAACACTCTGACACGACGAATGGTGACAGCTTATCTTGGACGAAATGTAATGTTTATTGCATTCTACACCCCAAAAGAACTTCTTTTTGTTTTGTTAACCAAAAAGCAGAGAAGGCAAAAAACGAGGGGGAGAACCCGAAATTGAAGAATGATCGTGCTCTGTGCTGTGAGTTAGCCTTCGGTGTGACACATAAGCGGCACCAACAACAACAACAACGAACGAGCGAACGAATAAAGCGCGCAACAAGTAGCGTAGCCCAGGAAGGTGTGGTGTGTAGCTCTCCAGCGCGCCGTAATCATAGCATAGAGAACCCCAGGGGGAGCGCTGAGGGACGAGGAGGAAGGAATGGGGGAGTTTAAATAATTTTATATTTTCCTCGTAGGTTTTTTTTTGTGTGGTCCCGAGACTCACTAGGAACACAACACTAACCAACCAACACATACATCTACACCACATCGGTACAGCTACCGTCTTTCGGTGGTGTGCTGCCGTGTTATAAAAATGTGGCGGATGGTTGTGACCCGTGAAGCGTGAAGCTTTTGCGCGCCGCGTCCGGCCAGTAGTCGAGCCCCATTGGGGGTGGGGATGGTTGGTGTCCTCTCTCCTTCCGTAGGCGCGCAGTGATCGTTCCTGGCACGGCGGCACACACAGCAGCAGAACACGACTTGTACGCACGCCGCCTTGTGTGAGAGAGGGAGGGCTGAAGAGGAGGAGAAAGCGAAGAGGAGCTACCAAGCTTCTCCACTTTATACCCCTTCAGTGCCACGAGGGGTGTTGTTGTAGTGCACAGAGAGCAGCACCACAAGGTAAATGGAGAATAAACTTTAAAGCAAAATACTGCGTCCAATACCACTAACGCGTTGTGTGTAGCCTTGTGGAGAGTCTGCCAGCAGAAGCAGCTCCAGCACACCCCCCCCGGCTCTGGCGCACTCTCGGTGTGCTCGGTGTCAAACGAGGAAATCGAAAAGCGGTGGAATGAGAACGAATCCCACTGTTGCGCGTGTGCTGCACGCAATAGATCTCGGTATATGCAAAGCGCGATAGCATCGCGATCGCGATCACGATCGGTAATGCCAAACTCCTCTCCCCTGGCACCGCGATCCAATTCCTTTTTTGGTCCATTTTGATCGAGTTCATTTGTTCGAGAGCAGAGATCTGGTTGAATTCTGAGAGAGACACCTTCTCCAGGACTGTCTCAGGAAGATACTCGGGGCCGCGGTTCTCCGTATACAGAAATGCGTCATTGACCGCGATTACGATCGTTTCTCATCACTCAGAAGGAGTTGCGAAGTGTGTGGTTCGTGTGACAATTACTCCTATTTCGATCGTCGCCGCGGATATTCACTCGGATTTATGGCGCCTCCAGATCGCGAAAATCTAACCAACGGAAGAAAATGTCGCCAACGTGAGTTTAATATCCGTGCATATATGCATGAACACTACATAATGCTGCCCCACAAGAAAACGCCTCATGCTTTCGATATACAAACAAGAACGAGGAAATAGATTGAATCGTTAGCACACAACTGCTGCGCCTTGTATGAACAGCTGCTGCTGCTGCTGCTGCTTACCTTATGCCTAGCATTTGATCGCTTACGATGTGCCACCTTCTTTTTCCGAGGGTGGAAGGGGTATCTCGTTTTTAAAGCGAGCGCGCCGCCGTAGGTCTGTTGACATAACGCCTGCCGTCTTCTTGAAAAACGAACCAGTTTCTTCTGCAGGTATGTCCGGGGACATATGGTTCAATAAGAAATGACTGCGATAGACGCAGCGCGCAGCAGCTGTTGGGTTGGTTGGTCGTGGCTGCGCACGACACACAGTATTTGTTCGCTAAGCAGGAACGAGAGAAGCATACATACATTTTTCTATGCTTAGCTGTGCTGATAATGAAGAGGAGTGGACACATGCATGCTGTTGAGTAGCGCCTGTTTTAAGGGTCCGACGTGTGTGTTCTTCAAGCACAGCCACAGATCTCTGTAAAACGTGTTTTTTTAATCAAATTATTATTGACTGATCAAGCAATTTTAAATGATTCTGATCCATTCCTTCGTATTGCTCTCTGGAGCGTCTTGACGCCATACGCTGTTCGATCTGTCATTTGGAAGGGACACGATATGGCCTACTGCCTGGCATCTTTCCATTTTCACCTGAAGAATCGCACCAGCAGAATGCCAATCAAAAGGCTATTAAAGTAAAGAGCACGATCATCCCGCCGCCGCACCGCCCGCGGGTGCAGAATATCGCTTCATTAGAGGTATTGTGCATTATTATAGATGCTGCGCGCCGGTGATTAACTGTAAACATGAGCATGAATCGAAACGAAAGTAGCGCGTGACAGACGCGCAAAGAGTGGGGACAAGGAAGGAAGAGAATGCAGCACACACAGAAGAGTGACCGGAGATCTCCAACGAGGGACGAGACAGAGGCCAGGCCCCAGCTGCTGGTGTGTGTGGGTTGATTGCCTTCTTCACGCCTTCAGCGAAAGATGAACCCCACACTCTGCAGCACCCAGAGAGGGTGTTGTAGACTCCAGAGCCGAGTCATGCTTGGGTCGCCGTAATCGATAAACTACGGTACTTTTCCGGGACGCAGATAGTAGACCACGATAAAGCATCAAAAAGAAGAGTGGTGGAGCGATGGTGCAGAGCTTGTCCTCCTGAAGATGATGACCCCCTGATCTTCTCCCGGGGCGAATGATAGATCTTTGGAGGATTGAGGTGATGTGTCCTCATTTAGTGAGGTTATTTGAGATTGGATAAATCATTGCTGCGATCGCGCATGATGTGTATCGCCCTTCTGCTCTCTATTGTTTCACCGAATTTGTCCCTCTTCTTTGGATCGATTCTTCTCGATCACCCACCTCCCCTCCTCATCACGTCGCCGCTTCTCTCGCGGTTCTGAAGTAACGGAATTCGAACCGCCACCACCCATCCCAGTCTGGTCGTCGATTTTTCCGATAGGCTAGCAGCGTTAAACGCTTGATTTGACGGCGTTTGGTTAACTGTATTCTGTCGGGGTGTGTTGGTCCCGCCCGTTTCCACCGTTGTTGTCCATTTTTCCTTCAGTTCCTTCGACGATCTTCACCCGCTTGGGGAGTGACATTCGATTCAGTCCTCCCTCGGGGGGTGGAGGGGAGAGAGAAGCAAAGAAGAGGAGGAAGCTGTAATGTGCTGATCTCGCGGGTGTGTTGTGTTCCGGATGATTGAACCGCGCTTCTCACTAAGCAATCGCGGTGCACTATAGCAACAGGTCGGTTGCTATTCCGTTTAACCTCTATCCATAGTTCGAAATTTATGTGAACTCTAACCGCCATTGAGGAGAGCTCTCCACAGACAGAGTGAAAAATTAAGTCAAAGGCCCGCATTTTCGGTTTCTTCTCTTTTTCTATGGACATGACACGTTAAATAGTGGGAGGTTATCCCCCCTCCCCTTCACACGAAGCGCCGTTGAATTGCTGTTTGCTATTGGAAGAACGAAGAAAAGGTGATGGTGGATGGTGCTGGTGGTGTTTGAACGGTTCATTTCTTGAGATGCTTCCGACTACTTAGCATATGAGCGTGACTTTCGGAGCCTTCTCCTCCTCACCCACAGAGAGTGAAAGAGCGCGAACACCCTCGGACATTGTGTTGCTTTGTAGCTTAGTCTAGAATTCGTGGTTCTACCTTGTGCCTCGTGGGAATAAATAGCGCGGTACCTCAGTGTCTTAACGCGCGCGCGGGCAAACCTCATTGATTGGACTTTTCTGGACTTTGAATCGCCACGTGGGTTCCTCTCGCATTTCACACATTGTCCCCAGCGTTGCGTCTCTTTATACTACAGCGAAGTGGTTCGCATGCTGTCGCGATCTTGACAGAGAAGCAAAGAGGAGGAGGGAGGGCACGCACTCCTTATGAATCGCCGTTTTCAAGATCAATCGCGAGAAGGATTGGTGCGATGGTGCTAACCAAATGAAGGAGGGAGGAGCGGCGGGTCGCGGTCGCGAGTGGGACGCTCCCACTGACCTCTTCTTTCTCCACGCAAGATTGTACTGTTAACTATAACGGCAAAAAGTAGCTCAGACACACGGGGCGGAAGATCGTCAACGGTCGCCAGCAGCAGCATGTGTGTTGTGCGTACCAACAAACCCTCCGCTGGCCAGCCGGCCGGGAAGGAAGAGAAATTGGGTTCTCCTGTAAGATCTTCTCTCGTTGGATGGGCCCCATCGCGGGGGGACCATTTGCGTTCGGGTTGTACGTCTCTTCGTCTTGTATTTTCGGTTGTTGGTGACGACGACGAGATGGCGTGTCGTCGTGATGGTGGATGGAGAAGTGTTTGGTGGTGTTGTTGGAGAGGAGAGATTGGGTGTTGTCATTTGCGCGCGCGCGCGCGACCGGGTTCCGTTAACGGTGAACGCAGCAGGTAGCACTGACCGTGACCGGTGCACAGATCCGTTATGCGATGGACGACACAACGGTGACGGTGACGATGTTGTAACACGTTCCCCTGGGGTGCACACTCGGCCCGCGGACGGAAACTAAATCGAAGACACGACGATGACGACGGTGGTGATCCGCGACTTCTCGCAGCGTGTCTCATCGCGATCGAGAATCTTTGTTTCTCGCGCGTATAATGATGGTCGATTGCTGTTAATGCCGCTACTGCTGCTGCTGCTGTTGCTGCTATGCGTGTGTATCGATCACCGTTAGGTTGATCAGGCCACAAAGAGTGGCGCGGAGACCGAGGCTCGTGTACTACGTTAGGCTAAAGTGGACAGTTATCCGAAGGGAGGAGGAGAACTGACAACGCAGTTTCGACGATCGTATCTAGAATCTGATTCGTTGTAAAGACATTAAGGAAGCATTAAGAGAGTCAGCGCACGTTGGTCAGTGGCTGGAGTATTCTTTTCCGGTCAATCTTTAACCCTGATTGGCCGGCAAGTGATGGAAATATCTCATGGTCTCTTGCGTAGTCGGGTGTTTTACTAGAGAAGATCGTGTTTTTGAGAATCCACGAGTAATTATGCTGCGGTTCTGATGTGTTTGCTTGATTAGATTATCGACTGTTTGGCTCTTGATCTGAAGAATTATTACTCTCTCACTCCCACTGCAGAAGTAGTTTGCTGTTATTCAGCAAAATGCAGCTTCTTCTCCCAGGGTCGTCGTGATTGGTGTAATGCTAAGCTCTTCAACTCCTCACTTCCCCACCACCAGAAGGAGAAGCTGCTGTGGAATCTAGAGGCAGTCGAGAGGCCTCTTCTCTACCGCGCGTTGTATTCCTTCCTGGCGTATCCTATTACTCGCCCAGTATCCAATTTCGTGAGGCGCATTCTCCACTCCCCGCTCACCTTGGACTTTCATCAACCGGTCAGTAGCGCCGGAAAGGAAGAGAACGGGAGGAGAATACCACACCGAGATGGAATCTCACGGTTATGGTGGTGGTGCTGCGTTAGTCGTTTTTTTTTGTTTTGATTTTTATTGCCCTCAAGTAGCGCAATGCCGCGCGCCAAGAAGTTAGCCACAGACCCAGTCCCAGCCACAGCCCCCCGAGACTCGCCGACAGGATATGCGCGATCGTGCCGCGTCCGTCCGTCCGTCCGTCCTGTTGTTGTGTGGGGCGCTGTCAGGGAAATCGGACAAGGGGTGCACAAAATGGCGTGCAATAACAGGTTTCATTGTACGAAATAACAGGCTTCAGGACGACGTGCTCGGTTGCACATAAAAAACTCGCCTCAACATACACAATCTTCCTACATCCTTCGCTGCCCCCCGGGTGGGGAGGGAGAGTACTGAGGTGAGGGTCATAAAAAAATGTTTGGGGCGCGTTGAAGGCGCAGAGAGCCAAATTTAGTCCGAAGAAAATAATGGAAGGAAATCCAAACAAGAAGCAGCCAAGCGAATTGTGCATGAGGCGGATCGCTTTGTTGAGTGCATCTGAAGGAGGGCTGCACCTGCACATCGTGAGTGCAACCGACGGATAGAACAAGTTTGGATTTTGGCGTCGAGAGCGTCTGGTAGCGCTTGTGTGATCTCAAATTAGGTAATAAGGAGGTGGTCTGTATGCAGTAGTCAATCTCAAAACCTCTTTTTTTATTATAAATCCTCTGCGATCTCGTCAAACGCGATCATGTTTCAAGGACATGCCAAATTGATTGACATACCGGGACAATCTAAATGTTTCCTTTCAAATTAGTGAAACGTTAAAAAGCTGTTCGATCCAGCTTCGTAGTTTATCGTTTATTTTTTTTTTAAAAGGAAGAGAAGAGAATGCTGTGAAAAGTGTTAACAATAACAGAATGGAAATATGTTTACAAAAGGCATTACGTAGCGGCTGGATCAAGGGCAAAATTGTGTTTTTGATACCAATATTGCACTTGTCCCGGCCTATACGTGGTGCCCCATCGTCATCAGCTTATTATTTCCATAAATAAGATAGATTAATTGAAGATCAATGACATGCTGTTAGTGAGTGATTAGTGTAAATAGCCTTTAGGTAGCTCAAGTTAAGTAAATACATCGAGTCTCGATCAACTTCTTTTCATCAAATGCTTATCATTTTCTGACTTAATTGAATCAGTTGTAGCGACCCTTGTGAACAGCAGGAATCGCTCATCTCATCCCCGATAGCCAATGTGACCAATGTTTTGATAAGTGTGTCAGCAGAAAACGCGCTCTAATCAGCCCCACAAATCCACACTAACTCTACTCAGCCATTCCTTTTTTAATCCACTGCATATGATCCCCCCCTCTTCCCCTTCCCCTTCCTCAAGAAGCCATATCTCCTGTGGTTATCTACAATTCCCATGACATGCCGCCCGTCTCTCTCTCTCTCTTGCCTTCCTCGTGCAATGATGCTGATTATTCCGTGGTTTAACCAGCCAGAGACACAGTGTCTCTGCGAAAGGCGCGCATTCCAGAGCGCAGAAATGGTGCGCAATAAAAAAAGGAGGAGGGTAGAATGATGCAAAATGCAACGTTTGTTGTTATGCGAGCACATCAGGCATCAGCAGCAGCAGCAGCAGCAGTGGAGAGAGCTAAGCGACTAGAAGAATGCAACGTGTGTCCAACAAAACGATCGTCGCGCTGGCAACTATTCTTCGGTGGTGGACCATGAGCCTCTTGCTTTCTTGATACCAACGCAGAAAATCAGATTAATTTCGTTGGGCGGCGAAAGCAACCACCACTGGTCGGTCTGTACTGTTGCACAACCAAGCGTTTCTGTGTGATGCTTTCCCATCATAAACCGGGCGTGTGCCCCCGGGGTATCACATCATCCCCGAGTAAGAGTGGTCTCCGATATAGCTTCATTGTTCTGCTGCCGGTTCCGTGCGAATGTGCAGCATCTGTCTGCCGTCTGGTGGCGGCTGGTGGTTATGCTGGTTGGGGATCGGCTTCGGCTGGCTACTTCACGGCATCATTTTGCTGCCAACCTTGCCCTTACCACGGTGACGCGGTCGCCGCTCAGTGTGCCACTGTCAAGGGCATGAAGGCCGGGAAGGCAGCATAGTTATTTCTTTCAATGCGTGTGCTTTCTGCGAATGTTGTTGCAGTACCACCACCACCTTCCATTGTCATAAATCGCTTCCTCTCACACCCTCCCTCAGGGGTGTATCAAAAAGCGCAGTGAAAACAACGTCTTCGTTCGCCTGGAACTTTCTTCACTTTCGTTCTCCGCTTTTGTCTCGCCGCTACTGGCAGCTGCCTGGCGTTTGGTGTACTTCCGTTCTTACTTTCGAAGGAAACTCACGATGCGTTAATTAATGCGCAAGGGTGGAGGTCTTCATTCTTTACAAGCTCCCGCGATTGTTCTTTCACGGGAAATGTGGCGAAAGTGAAGAATATTAGATAATGTGCAGAAGAGGGACACAGCTTTCTCTGTGTGACACCATTTTTGATCGATAAGGTCAGTAACAATGGTGAGATTTTGTTGATGCGCTTCAATCGTTACTGATTGTTACATCACATCAACGTTTGATGTTCCGCAGCGCCCCGATGGGCACAATAAGGAACTATTGGAATCTGTGGTTGTTTAAATGATCTGATTTTGAGCTCTGATCTCAGGCGCATGTGAGGGAATGGATGATATGCGATCCAGCCAGCTAGCAGAACAGAGAGAAGAAAGATGGGCACTTGCTTATTGTCTCGATACACATACCCTATCTTAACTCCAACGGTTGGACGCTTCGATCGCCCAGGGGGCTACGCTCTTCGTTACGACATCAGGTTAGGGAGGGAAAGATCGATGAGGGTGGTGTTCCCGCTTATTCCGTTAGAAGTTGCTCTCTGATCTGTGTGCTCTCTTCAGATCACCGGTGATCTGCTTTTGTGGAGTCGCGAGCGCGCGCGCAGCCTCTTTTGAAAGAGGCTCTTTTTCCTCCTTCACCAGCTTTGTTTATGTGTGCTTACCTAGCGGGTCACCACCCACCAATCAGTCGAGTGTTGTGCGCACTCCTTGCGAGAGAGAGAGAGGCAGACACACCACCATTACGTTCCTTTTGCTATTCAACAGCAAAAATTGATCATCTTCACCCGCACTAGCGAGCGCGCGCGGGTGCTCGTGCACCCCCTTCTAGTCCGCACAAGAGAATCGAAGAGGCAAAGCAGCGGCCACTCAATAGTCCAAAGAAAGGGGGAAACGAGGCGGGCTGCTCCCCCGCCCGGGGCCGCGAATGTGCTGCGAAGAAAAGTGATTAACCTCTAACGGAATGTTGGAGGGACGTTACTCCTTCACCTCGCTCTAGAGGAAAGATCTCTCGTTCCCTCGTTCTTCCGTGTCTCTCGCATTGGGATGTGCCTGTTGCTTGGCTGGCCGTCTGTCTGTTGTAGACCACATTTGGTTTGTCCTCCTTCTGAGAGTCCACCATTCTTGCAATAGAAGAAGTAGAGGAACGACGATGAAGAGGACGAAGAAGGGGCCTTGGTGATGTGTGGAGACTTATGTGTGGTCAAGAAGTCGCTTGATCGCGGGCGCGCGCATCGTTTGGAGTCGCGTTTGTATTACTTGGCGTGCGTTCCTGCATGCCTGCCAGCCTACCAGCCTCTGCCGCACAGACACCTCTATCTCTACAAATCAATCTCCTACGAGAAGACTACACAGAGAAAAGAGACGCGCGATCTCCTTGAGAAGAGAAGAGTTGTGTGGTGGACTGGCTCGGCGATGGCATGTGTGGTGTAGATTTGGAACAAAACGGCAGCAGCAGCAAAGCGAAAATGGTATTCAAGATCTTCACGAGATAAATCATCTCTTCTTCTTGAGGTGATGGAATAAGAGCTGCTACTCCAGTGCGCGCAGCACTCACAGGCGAGGATCATCCATCTTTGATCTACGGGTAGGGTTTTGCACGTGGTTATGCGTAGCAGCAGCAGCAGCAGCATCACCATCAGGGGATCCTCGTTGCAATCGATCTTCTTTCTTTCAAAACAGAAAGGAAAGCCGCCGCGCGCGCTCTCCCTCCTCCCTTATCATGTTTCCTTTTCAAAAGGACGGAATAGATAGAGAGCAAAAGAGAGCGAGAGAATTGTGTGGAAGCTCCTGCTCTGTGTAGTGTGATCACCGTTCATGGCAAGTGTAAACACAATTTTGCATTTGACAGAAGCTTGACATACGAGGGCGGGCGGCATCGTCAATGAGTGAATGATCATTGCTGCCCCCCTTTCACATCCATCTTTCCTTCGCTTTATCGTCCTTTGATTGATCCTGTGTCGTTCGGCGTGTCGGACGAGCTGGGAGGTGAGCCCTTCCCTCTGGGTGTTATCTTGAGGCCGCGGAAAATCGACAACAATTGTTGATTAATGCAAACAGAGAGATAGATGGGTGGCCGGAATTTGCACACAACACAGGAGGGAGAGAAGGGTGGTAAGATCCCGGTTCGCTAACACCTCACAGTCAGTCAGAGTCCGCCGGTGTCCATATTTGTATGTCGGCACATTTCACCTCGTCATTGTACTTGATCGTCATCTAGTCCAGCGAGTCGCGAGTCGCGAGCGCGAGGGCAGTGACCGTTTGACAGCCTCCGAGCCCACCACCACCACCGATTCACGCTCCAGCTAACTCTCTCCCTCCTCCTCCTCTCCAGAAGCACCACACACGCGGCGTGTGTCTGGGGACTGCTGCTGGGGACGACGGACTAATGGTTCGGTATGTCAACATCTCATCAGCTTCCCAGCCACACACCACCGCACCACACCGTCCGCATATCATTTTTTCCTGAATGTTATTGAGGTGTGATGGGCTCTCAGGTGTGTGGTGTTGGTGGTGGTGTTCCGTTGGTCAATCATCCAATTCACATTTTTTGCCTTTGCGTTTTTTTTTTGCTAAGCCTAGGACTCCATCGTGGTAGTAAGGAATATATAGACCCAGAAAGGAAGAGATGTCATTATCGCGTTTCTTTCGCAGCTTTCGTAAGCGAGGCTGCTGCTGAGGCTGCTACTGCCTCGTGCCTGCTGCTCTCAACTACACCCCGATGCTGCTGACGTAATGCGCGAGAAAGCCGTTCGAGACTTGGCGCACACCACCACCCCATCGTCGCCCCACTCTCTGTGCGGAACACTTTTCCACACTTCGACAGGTTATTACCGCGTCGTCCAAAGGAGGAGGAAGAAGAGATTCTGTGTGAGCGGAATGGTCAGATTTTTTATCCTTTCCATATTATTCAGCTATTTACGCACGGCAAAAATGTGTCCAGATTGTTTTTCTTTTAATCCTCTCGTTGGCGACAAAAACCATCATCATCATCATCATTACCGTTGTGAGTTAGAGAGCATCAGCACGTCAAGCAGCAGTAACAACATACGCAAGGTGTTGCTGTTGACTGACCCTTTCACCCCTTCTACGTGCTCGTGTGAGAGTGTTGGGGGGATGGTAGCGTAATCGTCGAATATGTTATGGATAATAAACCGTGTGATCCGTTATTATGTCATCAATTTTGAACTTGACCCTCGCGGTCGTTTCCTAGCGATTCTCGAGAAGAAATGATCGTAGGTTAAGGGTGGTGGTGTGGTGCCTCTTTCATCTTAAGAAAGATCGTCTTTCTTTGTTCCCAATCACCTCGTGCGTGATGACAATGAACCACGATCGTATGCAGAAATGATTGGTATTCGGATCTTCATTTAGCAAGGCATGCTCCGATATTCTCGGCGATTGTCATTGGCGTATTTTATGATTTTTTCTGCGATAAAAATGAATTTCTGCAATTGCGTGGATGGCGACATCGATTGCAAGTAGATACCGTTCGCGAAGTAGAGTTTCTTGTCTATTATCCATCCGCGAGATATCATGTGCATCTCTGCTAATAATTCTAGGGATTATGGCCTCTATTGAAACACGAATCTTTGTCACCAAACGATCTGCGCTGTGGGACAGAAAGGTAATAAGTTTCGCCTTTTTATTGCCTCACCTTTCGATCATAAAATTACTGATCTGAGGTGATCGTAAAAATAATATTACGGAAACAAAATTTCTTTTGCTATATGTCTCCCCTCACTAGACACGTGGGTGGGTTTGTATTTCCCTATACTGCTATAAGTTGGATTATTGGCACGTTAAAGTCATGTTTCTTAAGCTCTAACGTGCAGCAAGAAGCGAGCACGCGTACGTGATGGTACACGGCGATATGATGAAACGCCCGGGAAGTGACTGAAAACTATTTCCCCTTCCACATCGAACAATGGCCAAATGGTTTGGGTTCAAAGCGCGCATTCCACCTTGCTCTCACAGCTCAACGACACAGCACAATACCTTCATTTTCACTGTCCAACTGATGATGCCACCAAACCACCCATTGCTATGGCTCGGTTCGACTGTTGGTTCGGTTCTAGCGAGAGCGCGGTCTTTAACATTCATTCAGCATATAGCCAGGGACGCGCGATCGCAGCCGCGAACAACGACGCGACGACCACGACCACGACCACGACACTGACATTGAACTTTGCGTCGATCGTAAATTAAAACCGTGAAACGCGTGGAGTCGTGGCTTCATTTTCCTTTTTGCTTCGCCTTTTTCCCACGATAATGATGCTGCTGGGCGGGTGCGGTGTGCTGTCTGATTCGTTTGGTGGTGTTGTTCCGCCTTTTTACCATTTGAAAATTCCTGGACGCGTCTACCACAAGATTGAGTAAGATCGATTCTGTCGACGGCAAGAGGGAACACATCGGTCGATATTGATTATATCCTTTCGGTGAAATTGTAACATCATGTCGAAATAAATTTTATGGAAAATCGTTTGAATATCCGCTTTTTGAGCACGAACTCTGCTGTCTTCACTTACAACCAACCTCGCATCTCATGATCAAAACACAAAGGATTTTTGGGGAGGGTTTCCGGTTTCCAGCAGCTCGTCGCGATTCAACAAACGAACGGGGCGGCACACGCCTGACTAATGTTTGTGCGACCTGTGTGTTCAGATTCTCGACGAGAAAGAAGACAATTTTGGGAATTTATGCTAGCCTCGTGCCGGGTTGTGGTGCTGGGGGGGAACACACAACAAATGAATTTAGCATGCAAGAAACCTTTAATCACGCACATCGCTTTGTTTATCTTGTCCACCTCCCTCACCCCTGGAGTAGTATGTTTGGAGCTTTGAAACAACCTGCGAAGTGAGTAGTGCGCCGCTTCGCACTTCGTAGCCAAGTTTTCTGAATTTACTTTCTGGACACAGAGGATGGTCAGCCTGTTGCCAGCATTATCATTCGTCGATGGCCATTATTCTCGCTCAGTGGGGGTGATGGTAATTCATTTTCAATCCCCAATGGCGAACCAGCTCCTTTCGGATCCCACGTTTACTCTACATCCTAAGCGCTCTTTTCCAGAAGAGAGCAGCTGGAAGAGTTGAGGGAGGTTTAAAGAATGAAATTAGCCACAGAAAGGACGCGCGATCTCCCTCCCTGCTGTCCAACATCAATCACACAATAATGTCCGCTTCTTGGTGGGGGCGAGATATCATCGGGGCATAGAAAGGGCGCAGAAGGGGAGTATCCACCCGCTGGTCTCTCGCTCTCTCTCTCGCTCTCCCTCTCGCTTACTTGCGATTAATGATGATGCGGTCAAAGGGAATGGAGGGAATTCTGTGGCTGGTTTGAAATCACCTCACAACAGACCCCGGCAACCCCCATAGTCAGTCAAGGCGACCAGCACTTGTCAAGGTTTTGTTGGAGCATTGACCTGCCTTTTACTCTAGTCTCTCTCTCTCTTCGTCAAGTGGTCGCGGCGACGACCGATGGCGTAGCGCGTGACGTGTGGTGGGTGGTGAGTTAGTTGAGTTTTCCAGTTCCTTTCTTCAAGTTCACCAACACTAAGCTACGAGTCTAGCCTTGGTCTAGTCGATCTCGGTCTACAGGAAAAAGAGATCACGTTGTGCCTTACCGTTGAAACAATATCTTTTTCTAATTGGAAGAATCATAACCGGTTGGTGCGATCGATCGATCGATCGACCGATCTCTCGCCAATTAAATACACGTAGTGCTTTAATCCATTTCAATTCGTTCTAAACGTGATGTTTATGTAGAACTATACCCTGGAGCAGGAAGGATGCAATATGTTTTGTGTCTTTCCTGGTGAAAATCCTCTCTACCTCCTCCTGGTAGTGTCGATAATGCAGGTGATAGGTGCGAAGCGATTATCACCAGCTGTGAGCGAAGCTGATGAAGAATTATTATGCTCTAGGTAATTGCAAATGGTCTTACGAGACCGAGAGAATCGAGAGAATGGAAGAAATATCTTCTATTCGCAGTAATCAAAGACACCAGAATCGAATCGAATCTATCAAGCGACTTTGCTGTGGTATCCAGAAGCACTGTGATCAAGAGGTGGAATTATGTTACGATCGTTTGCACCTCGAAGCTCGCAGACATGACATTAAGCACTGGAATTTCCCTTGGTGAATTAAAATTGTCGCACTCTACTCCCCCCACGGATGCAGTGACTTTGATTATGAATTGCTTGCTCTGTGTTTGCCATATATTACAGTTAATCCGGTCCGGTACCAACCACCGACCCGCAATCCTCCTGTCACGATCGGACGATCATCATGGTATGGTATTCCCAGCCGAGCACGAGTGGAGATCGCTTATACAGCTTGACCTTTTCGCTTCAGCGTGCAAGCCACTTTTCCACTGATCGCATTTCGTGTGTAACGGTCTTTTGTGGACCACTGGAGGGGGGCAGAATGTTTAGGGATCGAGAGAGAAAGAGAGAGAGAGAGGATGGCGGGGGATGCTGCAGGAAACGGACTGTGGGGCACGCACTAACGCACCACCACACCATTCCGGAGTTGCGTGTTCTACTCGCTGTGGAAAGGGGAGGCAGAGAGGACAGAATCGATCCCCCTCCGATGGTGCTGTGTGAGAGGCAGGGTTCGGGGCGGTAGATGCTCTGTGGTGTGCCGTACAGTAGACCCGTTAAATCCGGTTTAACGGTGATCGGGAAATATGCCCTCTGCGGAGGGCGTATTCTGGGGATGAATGTGAAGGAGGAACGGTAGAGAGACAGAGCGAGAGAAGAGGCATGGGCGCAAGCACGTTCACTCACGAAATGACATTACCCGCTGTGCATAGAAGGGTTGGAAAGGGGGGAAATCGCGAGCAGAGGGCAGTTTCCAGCCCAGAAAGATACGTGGCGCTCACCAGCAGCCGCTAGCGATAGGCTGTCCCGGGGATAGTGCTTCAAATGTGCGCAGCCACCATCAGCGCACCACCTAACCGTCCACAAAACTAGTCACGTTTTGTGACTTTCAATGGCTGCTTTCCATATGGATACACTCCCCGGGTAGCCTCTGGTGATGTTAGAGATCTTCAATATGGTCCTCAAATGATGTCCACCAATCGTTTGGAAAATTTGTTGCCTGCTGCTACTGAAGCAATGCGTAATCCATAGTCTGAATTCACACCACCACATTGTTGCGAACATTTGGTATATACGAATGCATAACGATTTTTTTTATTTACTTGCCAACGAAGAGGATCGTTTTTGGACTTTGAATTGGAATGTCTCAATCCCTTGGTGTGGGATACTATCCAGCATTCGTCGTCGTCGAAGATGATTGTTGCTGCATAAGCAAAGCTGCGCTCTGCCCGCTTCTTGCCACATTCTGTTCTCAATGTTTACGAAGAATAATGTACGTCTGTCCCCCCACGGGTGGATCGTTACTCAGAAGTTGCTGATTGACTGCTAATGTAAACAAAAATTAATATTTTCATATTCCGATATTCTGCCTCGATTGCGTTGGACTTGATGTCCCGAGAAAACGTGCGAGATCAAATTTGAGGAGCCGAACGAACTTCCTTCCCTCTCTCTCTTTCGCTTGACTCGATAACATTATGTGTGGCCTCCGGAATTCGTTGACCTTTTCTGTTTTTAGAACAGCATCAAGAAATGGAGCATTTGCTAGTTTGGATATCAGTCGCCTTCGTTGCGGACGATCAATACTGCATTATTTATGACAATGAAGATCAATTCCCCCTTTTGCCTAATGCTGTTGTTGCGGAAAGATAACTGGTGCCACTCGCTCTAGAGTTACGTTACTTACTCCTCTCACAAACACACCGTTTGCCCATTAGATCGCAGCCAAAGTGTATATCAAGAGGAAGGCAAAGAAGGAAGGATTGAATACGGAACCAACGGAATAATCCATATCCAAATTCACTCCTGGGATCCTGCTTGATCGTGTTATTGAACCCTCTCTTTGCTCGCTCTCCACGGGTTGGCGGCTGATGATCCGAGGGGTCGTTATGCGCCGTGTGCTGTTCCGTGCGCGAGGTCAACACGCGCGTGTAACTGTGTCGTTGCTGGTCAGTGCACTATCGTGTCGCCCGGAGGTCCTCTCCTCCCTCGTCTCCTGTGGTGCTACCGCTTCGGTTGGTGGTGCTGGTGGCACCTTGAAATGATCGCGTGTATGGTCTGTTTGTACATTTAAATGGTTGCGAGGTCGTCGTTGGCGGCGATCATCAGCTCGAGAGCATCTCCAACTGCTGGCAAACGGAGAACTCGATCTGAAGAAGCTGTTGTAGTCGATGGTGGAGAGGGTGGTCTTCGATCGGAAGAAGTGTCAACGAGGGAGAGAGCGAGAGATATTGGAATAGCCGCCTGCACTCTGGAGCCCCCGATCATCACCCTTTTGGGGGCGGAGGGCGGACAACAAGCGGTACAAAAACCTGTTTTTGTGCCTAGAGTAGGGACTGTGCCCGCAAAGGAGGAAAGGTGTGCGAGATGCATTCACGACATCACCGTTGCCGTCTTCCTCCTTCTCACTGGCTCTCTGGAGAAGTGTCTTGTGGCCCAGAACTGACTGCACCACCCCACCCCAGTCGCATATTATAGAGAGACAACTAGTAGGGGGAGCGTTTGGTGGGGACTCAGGTGCAAAGGAGGAAGTACCGTTGCGCTTGAAAATGAATGAACTTCCGCACACCACCACCATATCCTCTGCAGGCGCGCAGTCTCCATGAACTCCATGTGGTGGAGCGCTGGTGACATTCTCTTCCTTTTGCATCACACTACAAGCAGCGCGCGACTCTCGGTACACCAGGCCTTCGGTCCCATGTTCGCGGTCTTTTTTTTTATCCTTCCTTGTACTGCTGCAGCAGGAAAGAGGGAGTCCAGCAGAAGTTACAACATGATGAAGGGATCACGCCTGGTGGTATGCGCGCTCTGTGGTTGACTGTGAAGTCGATCCTGTATCGCGCCAACCTACTTTCGTGAGCATCAGATGCCGCGCCGCAGTATAATAGAGCATGCAGTGACATATAAACCAAACTCCTCGATGTCGACACCACCAACGGCGCGCAAAGTGTGTGCACGCCGTGGTGTGAACGAGAGACGACTACTGAAAGGTCAATGGACGACGTACACACGAACCATCATCCCTCAACGAGCAACCAATCGCTGTTTTCGTGCTTCCACGATCGGTAAGGAAAGGATCGAGAGGTTCCCTTGCTCTCTGACATCCCAGTCTCATACGCGGTGACGCTCCTTCGGTCTTACATTGTATGCCATGGTGGATCCCATCACCGAAAATATGTCGCAAAATGATGTACGATGGAAGAATGTGGGGGAATTTAGGGTGAAACATATGTAGCACATCTGGATTCAACTGTGGATCACGTGGGAACTGACTGTACGCTTCTGCTCATTTGGAACAGGGAATACGTAGCCAGCAAGACAGTCATCTTGTTGAAGACTACTTCCTGTGTATTTCATTGTGAACCTTCAGCTGTAGAGCTACCAAAGTATCATTTCGCTCGATTCACATGTGCTGTGAGTGAGCTAAAAATTTTCTTCAGACACCGCAGGTTGTGCAACTTCTTCGGTTATAGCTCATGGGTCCTGGTGTGTATCTTACATAACATGCAGCAGTTTGGACTTGAGCCCTTCTATAGAGGAGCCACAGAAAAAAAGGCCTCTATTGATGGACAACAGCACAGCTGGTCGATTACTACCTGACGACCGTGCAGTGCAATACTCTCTTGATCATCACCTGATCGGCACAGCTCAATCCCTCGAAGAAGTAATTGTTGTGGGGGGGATCTTTCAAGAACATCACGCGTCGCCCTCTCAATAAAGAGCGGGCGTACGCCGGCACCGCTTGAGTGATGTGGTGTGTCCGCCTCCAAGTCCACTCACACAATGTCTCTGGCGGAAAGTGCTGTGTGGTCTGCAACGGAACGGAACTGCCTCCTTCAGCCAACAGCAGCAGCTGCAACAACAGCGACATCGAGAGGAAGTGGGGGTGGGTGAGTGTAAAGTGCATTGATCTTTCGCCTGGAACACATACCCCACTCGAAGAAGAAGGGGTGGTAACGCGCAATCATCGCTTGTTCTGCGGCTTACCTTCGTTCGCTCAGTACACAGCAGCAGCGACATATCTTGTCATGAAAAGAAGAACTGCCATGACCCTGCTGCTATATGCATGTGATATGGTGGAAAAGAGGGACCGAGGGGTAGGACGATGATGATGCAGCAGCTTTTTCGGGGATGCAGCAGAGAACAGCGTGAAGTTCCGGCTGCTGCCTCTGCCCGAGTGTAAACTTGGTTTCCAACATTCTTGCGTGTTCCTACGGGGCAAGGCATTGTATTAGCGGTGCGCGCACAGAGAAGCGCCACACCAGCAGTGTGCCGTTCTTTAGCAAAGGAACACATCTGTTCTCTTATAAGCTCTCCAACGAGTATGGTGAGGGTGCATATGATGCATGTAGCTGCTGCTGCTGCACATACTCGAACCACATCTCCATGTAAACGGGAAGGAACGGTGGGAGTAGTTCCATAAATCTTTGGAAGTTTTTTGGGAGAAATTTTGGCTGTTGATGGCGAGGCGCGCGCGCGAGCACATCGAAGATCGCGTGTGAAGTGGGAAAAGAAAGCCAAAACAGGTTGCCGTCGTTTGGGGTTGGGGAAAACGGGAACGAAACAACCGTCGCGTCCCCAGGCTGGTGGTTAGTAATACCCTACCAGGATGACAACAAGAGCAGCAGCAGCAGCAGCAGCCGCCGCCGCCGCCGCAGGAGCAGCAGGGTGTTTGTAGTATGTCGCTCGCTCAAGCCCAGCACGCCAGCAAAACCAAGTGGCTTGAAGAGGAAGGGTAACCAGTAACAGAAGGCAGCGACTGGTTTTGGTGGAAAGCAGCAGCGTGCAGCGACAGCAATAACCGTTTTCGTTCCGTTTTTATGTTTCACTCTTCTCGATGCGACGATGCATTTTGTATCTGCTGCTGCTCCTGATGCTGCTGCTGCTGCCTCCATAGCTCTAGCGCAAGAGTGTTTCTTTCATTTGAAATCGTGTCTCGAGTGCCGGCAATAGTTCTCTGTTACGTAGAGCAGAGCACATTAAATGCAATTCGTTGTGAATCAAATAATAAGCATGGATATAACTGAATGTTTCTTTCTACTTCTTTCTTTTGCAGATACAACGCAGCCTAGCGGAGACATTAATCATAAGTTATTTCCATCATCGATAAGACGATACTCTTTCAACGAGCAATAATACACTAGGGAGATAGCCAGGTGTTAACTCAATCTACTATAAGAAGAGATAGAAGCAGCTCCACTTACCCCATTAGTGCTAGATTTGGGTTAGATTTTGGTGGCGTCTAAGGCAATTATTTATAAAATTATTAAAAAATAAACACCACCAGTAAGCCGGCGAGTTCTCTACGTAAACGGAGCTAAAAACAAAAAAAATCGATCTATCACTTCTTATCAATTGTGCATACTCTTCTCAATGATTAGTGATAGCTGAGATAGATTTAAATAAGATGATATTTCAATAAGAAAGCAACGAACTGCAATAATTCATCCCATTTTTCATTTGACTGTAAGCGTAGTAATATATTTTGTGTGTCGTAAGCGCCAGGGTGTGTTCTTGTTTGTAAGGGCAAAGAGTTAGTTGTGTAAGGGTCGTCACCCAATCCCCAGTTCTCAACGAAACCAAATATTTTTCAGCTCTGCTCGGCGGCTGCTACCTTTTACTGAACAGATTTTGTATCTCGATTTGATTGTGTTTGGCGCAGTGAGCGCAAATACACACACTTCTCAACCAAAAACTACCTTTAAACTCGTAAAGTTCTCGTATAAGCTAGAAGGTGTAAGCTAGATTAGTGCTTTTTTTCTTTTTTCAATCGATAAACGAACCAAGGAAGTGATAGCATTTAGCGCAGGCAGAGTATTGCATTTAAGAGACATAGTAAGTCACTTGTGGACAGGGTAAGCGTAAAAGTAATATTTCATTAGGATTCGGCGAAACGCGCTAGTAAGTAGATTTGTGAGTTGAACCCCTTGACCAGAACAGGCGATAGGTAGTTGAAAGAGAGAAAGGACAAACTTTCGAGATCATCGAAATAAACGACAAAGGAGACAAAATGCTTCCAACAAGCCAACATCAGCAACAGCATCAACAGCAGCAGCAGCAACAACAGCAGCAGCAACAACAGCAGCAGCAGGATGCCCAAACGCAACATCTGCTGAATGTGGCCGCTGCTACGTCCTACACGACTGCTGTCTCATCGAGTGGTGGTTACAGCATGAGCAGCTACCCGATCGTTACGGGCCATCATCATCTGACGGAGAACAACAACCTGTTAATGCACCCATCGTACGGTAAACCAGCGGCCCACGTAGCTCACCAGCTACCACCGGCCTCTCTCATCACACTGCAGCCCGTGGCGCTTGATGCTCACCATCATTCGGCGTTGCATCATGTGTCCAACCTGGGATCACTACCGCAACCACCACCGCCCGGTGCAACGGCAGGCGTTTCGATGCAAGGACCACCGCCGTCGCAACCGCCACCGCAGTCGCATCAGTCTTCCCACGCGACGACACTCGTCACAACATTGGCTCCACCTCCGCAGCAGCAGCAGCAGCAACAACAGACTGTTGGCTCCAACGCAGGACTTGGTGAGTTGGTTTTGGGTGGCACAGGGCATCACATGCACCATGATGCCATGCAGCAGCAGCATCAACAACAGCAACAACAACAACAGCAACAGGATCAGCAGCAGCAGCACCATCAGCAACAGCAGCATCATCAGCTCGATATGCAGCAGTCTTCCATGTCCTCGATGAATGATCCGAATGGAAATGGTACGTACGATCTGAAGGCAGACGAACTCGTTCCAAGAGTTCTCTTGTGTCTTAAGCTACTAGTGTGACCGAAGGGTCAATGTAAGTGCAAGCGAACAATTCCCGTCTGTCTCCACACTCACCGACAATGCAGACGACGCAGCATATTGGCCTGCGCATAGGTAGCTCGATCGACATCCAAACTCCTCTCCATCCGATTGATGAAAAAAGTGCGTCTTGAATGTCGATGAGCCGTGCAGCGGTCATTACCCGTCGTCGTCATGTGTTGTCCGTGCTGTGAAAGGATATTCTTTCCACGCTCTATCTCCTCTGGTGGTGGGCATTTTCCCGGGAGAGCACCATTTCATCCATATAGCTTAGGATGATGCGCTGAGGACAACGATGAATTTTCCTGTCTAGCTGGTTGTTATTGCTGCTATCGCGGATATTACTCTGGGCACAATGCTGGATGGAGCTGACTACAAGTCCTAATGTTTTCCATGAAGGACGCTGATGTTAAAAAAAGGAAACGCTATGATTCTGCAATCGTAGAGCAGGCATTCAGAGGTAATTGTCAGCAATAGTCTTTATAGTTCTAACAGCATCATGGTATAGCGCGTTACAATCGCAATTGATTGTAGGATTTCTGTAAGGTATGTTATTTAATGATTCTGATATGCTTGATTGAGGCCTTTTGGTCATCTCGCGGAACGTTATTTTGCTTTTCTTCTCTTTTCAAATGCATGATGCCTGCCAATATAAGTAGCGAGGATTGTTCAACCTTTTTAACCGAACACAACGGGAGCAGATCGTTTGAGGATCCGCTTGTACAGTATCGGGCAGTACTACTTCCTTCCTAATATCATTCTCGATCCTGCTAATAACTAACGATTGCTCCATTTGTGCGTAACAACTAGTGTAGAGCTCAGAGGAATGGAAAACTGTGAGTATATTTGACCACACACGGGGGAAGATGGTCCAACGGCGAGATAGAGAGAAAGAAGTACAACGAATCGATCGCGGTTATTTGTAAAGAGAATGGTCATTACTAGCATTTCCCGTAATGTGGAGAATATATACAAACCAATGAATAATGAGGGCATCGAGGAGCCTGAAGGTCCCTCACATCCCCTGAAGGTACTCGGCAAAAATAATGGATCCATAAATTCAATCCTCCAACTAATAATCTCTCGCTGCTGGTGCCTTTGGCGGCAGCAGCGTAGTGGTGGCATGTCTGGTCTCTGTCTGTACCCGCCAAAGCCCTCATTAACTAAATTCTAACAAATGGGCTCGCCCTAGGATATGCGAGGGAGAGATGGTAATGTTCTCTCGATAATACCGTAGACACATACATAACTTCCATCACGGCCACACCCGACCACAACCGTGTGCAGTGTTACACATGTGCATGTGCCTCGAATCCCCGTGCGTTGCATGATGAGATGTGTTGTGCTGCTGCAAGGCAAGAACGACCTAGAACGAAGAACTGTGTTGTTGCTGCATGCAAATGCATCTGCAGGTTGGAGAAATGGAAGGGCAACGGCTCAATATCGGTATGTAATTACTTCTGCTCAAATAGGAAATGTTTCGCTCAGTCGTTGTTTAATCGAAAAACAAGAATTACTACTTCGAATTAAGATAGCCATTTGTTGTCTTCCTGTGTGCAGGAGAGACAATATCCGGACGATTCAAATAAATTTAGTCATTGAACGGTTTCACCCAGTAGGTGTCTTGGTCCAACTCTCCAAGCGTCTTGTTGTCCGGGGGGCTTAATTCCCTGTTCTAGTTGGTGCGCATTGTACCCCATACACACACCAGCACACGCCACTGATTCTCATTATAGTTTCTCTAATTTGAATCATAAAATCTCGCAGTTGAGGCGAGGAATGGAAGGTAAAGCGCCTTCCTACGGAGATATGGCACACAACAGTCAGAAGCAGAAGTATCTTGCCACCAGTGTATGGTACCCTGGTCTCGTGTCTGTACGTGCCAGCTTTAGTGCGCTGCTTCATTCTTATTTTTCCATGGATTCGAAGTTAGTTCAGGGGGTGTTTATGTGACTGTGGAGTGTGCGATACGCAACGATGATCGCATCGCACATCATCATGTGTGTGCGCGCCACGACCTCCTTCAGAATATATCATCTCGCACCCATTGAATCCCACTTGTTGAGTGTTCTGGCAGTCTCTCCCTCCCGTTTTTTGCCCCGCTCTAGAGGTGCATTGATGGAGATAAAGACGACTTTTGGGTTGAATACCCTTCCCTGAGCCAACGCTTCGTTGTATGCATCTCGTCGCGGGTCCAATGCGCGAAGAACAATATGCTTTTTTATGCGTGTGCGTTCATTAAAAGAAAATAGGGAAAACGGTGAAGAGATATAACTCATCCAGCAACACAACAATCACACAGGAAGGGTTCAAGAGCCTTTTGCGGCTACGTAACGTGTTTGCTATCTTATGGATTTACTTTTTCTCGTTAAGAAGATCACACCGAAATGTGAAGAGACAGTCTAAAAGGAGATCGTTATTGGTGGTGTGATGGTGGATCATGAAATGGACCTTCGTCCCTTACGCAAAGGAGCAGAGTGTGTCATTATAATGTTTGTTTCAATTACGTTCCGCCGAAATGATGCCCGCGATCATCTCTGTTTGGTGATATGGGTCTTCTCCGTCAGTCTCGATGATGTACCTTCTAATTTGTTGGAAATTCAATTCCCTCTAGACATCCACCGGTTGTCGTCGTATTCAACTCTCCTCACCCAGACGACCCCCTCTTCTCACAGGAAGTTGGGCTGTGAAACATGGTTTCGCTTTGCTTGCCAACGGTGTTCCCGTGCATTACCGGGATAGAAAGATGAGGCAAACGCGGAGAGGGTGGAGTCTGTTACCACCAATTAGTTTCGATCGCACCTTCGCACACACAACACCCTCTTCGCTCGTCGTCCGCATATTCAAATGGACCGAGCTGAGGTAGACTTGAGAGCATAATATTCTTTCTTCTCGTGCAAGCCGCGGAACTCGGCAAAATCTTGCTGGGAGAGGGACACGACGCGGAGGAAAGGAGTGTGTGCTGGGTACAGAAATACGAAAGAAGGAAACACGTCCCACTTGGCGCTGTGTCGCTGTTTTTCTTTTTTTGTTGAGCGCCTCGAATAGCGCAGCAACGGGATCGGAAACGAAAATGATGAACTGAGTTAAGCGCGAGGGTACGATCGCGCGAGGCACAACAAGGAAGGAGGCCTCTGGAGGGCGGAACTTTAAGGAGGTACCAGCTAGAGCATAACCAAACCGGGACAGAAGAGTGAACCGGTGAAGCACGCGAGGCTCGACGGTTTCTGTGCGGCGATGTGGGGGTGGGGGATATCACGAGGAGTGTAGTGTAGGTGGTGTGCTGTACCTGTTCCAGCAGAAGGAGAGTGACTCGAGTGAAAAGAACGAAGAACATCGATGACCATCCACAGAGACGACGAACTTTGCTTCGTTTTTTTTTTGTTCGTTCCTCTCGAAATCCGTTAGTTTTTCCTCGCTCTCCAGCGACGATCGCGATCCTCTTTTCGTCTCTGGAGGGTCATAGCAGGGGCCGTGTCGTGACTAGCGCACCACCATGCAGCAGTACAATATACTTTTGTGCCTGGAATATGATAGTAAGGCATCCGTGTTGGCCTACGGCCAGGGGTGGGTTAATGTACGAGCGCGCAACAGCACGGCAACGCAAACGAGGAGCGCGTAACAGAGTGCCGTCTCGCTACTGCTGCCCCGTGATTGAATATTGGGTCAACTCTCGATGGAGAAGAGCGGGTGGAGGTTCTTGACAGCTTTCTTTCCTACGGCCTTTTCCAGAGAATCAGGATAAAAATGCGATCGATTGCAGCGAGCTCAATAGAACTACTTGTGAAAAGCATAAAGCCAATCAGAAGACTGACAGTTAGCAGCAGCAGCAGCATCAGTACGCTAGTTAGATTAATCCACAGTTTTTTTTTGTTTTGTGATAAGGGAGTTTGCGATAATGCACGTTATGGTCTGTTGGAAGTTTGGGAATGTAGTGTACAAGATGCGGAATATTGTGATGGTGTACAGGGATGGCACATTTAGATGCAGAACGAGCTACAGTAGAGTTGGACATGAAAATTTCACCTAACGGGAACCGGGAGAATCTTGAAACCCGGCGGGAGAATACCATACCCCCAACCACTCACTTCTCCCTGACTGTGTATGACGACCAGCACAAGGAATGGACGCAGATTGGCTCCGGTAAATGTTAGAGAGAGAGAGAGAGAGTCCAGATATTGCAACTAATTTTCCATGTCCGAGTTAGAGCACCGCGACAAGAAAGGTGCTTCTGCTGAGAGGTGGCATACTAAAGCATGCTAACTTGTGATCTCGTCACGTTTTTCGAGGGCACACGAGCGAGTAGCAGTTGCGCGCTCCTATCGGTGATAGTAGAGTTGTAGTGTGTGGCGTACAGGAGCAACCGAAGCGATCCTCGAATTGGCTAGATCAACAGTGAGCAATAAAATTCATTTAATGCATGCTGGCTCTTTTCTCCATTTTTGGGCTTTCAAAGTCATAAAATCGTACGCCGATCTAGCTATTATATTTCGCTCTAGAGCAGCACCCCAGCCTCAAGAGGAGGTCACGCTAGCCATCATACGCTAGCCAGGGCTCTTTCTCTGGTGCCATAAAACTTTCATTCAGACGAACAATATTTCTCCATCTTTCGGGACTGATGGTTCTCTGGTGTTGTGGTGAATGTCCAAAATTATGGTGCCTGTGTTTGCGCCTCGATCAGGAAGAGGAGGTCACTGAGCAACAGATCCGTTTCACTTGTACCTTATCGGCGAGGATTAAGAAGAGAAGGAGAGAGAGAGAGTTAGCTACTGCTTAAGTGATAGGTTCTAGTGTTGGGGTTTGCTGCTTCCAGCCAATGGGGGGAAAGGGGAGCTTTTGTGGCCATCGGAAGACGGAGCTGGAGCTGGATCGACCCAGTGACGATTGCATCATTATTGGAACACCCGCTCCTTGGGCGCTGTTGCCAATAAACCGAACCCCGAACCCCGACGCAGGCAACCGAGTCACCGAGAAAGGAGGTCGCACGACGACGACGACGACGAGTGGAGCCGTGGCGTTCGCCCGTTGTCGGGGAGAGCCGCACAACATAAAAGGGCATAGGATTGACCTGACCGCGCGACCGGTAAAGAGAAGAAGATGGATCTCATGGACGATGAGGATGAGGAGGATGGATGATAGCGGCGGGAGAACACGACGGTGGCCGCGGGGATAGAGGTAATGAAGCGGAAAGGTACCGTTAATGAAATAAAGGAGGGGAGAACACCGACGAGACACACGCGCCGACGACGCGGACGACCCCCTTGGGGCTTGGAGCTGAGGTCGGTCGCGTCCCGCCGTTTTACCGAATCCAATCTACAAGGATGGAGCAGTGGGAAAGAAGGAGCATTGCAAACAGCGCGAATTGGCCATCAGGAAATCGATGCATAAGTGTGTTTCATCAATCCGAGGGTGCCCTATCATGCTAGTATGAAAACCTATTTTTCATTTTATGAGAAAAGGAGGCTGCATAATGCTGGTGCTGCAACATTATCAACTTTACAAACTGACGCATGTTTTTGACCATTTCGTGGATTACATTAGTGCCAGTTACACTGCGAATAGCGTTTCAGGATTTGTTACGAATTGCCCTAGAATAGCAAGGTTTGGTATCGTTTCGTTTTTGTGATGATTTCGAATGGTCTCTCATGATTGTCAAGAATTTCGTGAAGCTTGGAGCTATCGCGGACTATATAATTTATGGAACATTAGGAAAAAACAGCTTAAGATGTCTTTTTCTCCAGAAGAGGATCGATCGTGGCGACGCATACTCGCGTTGGTATATTGTATACCGTCTGTGGAATGATGGGTGCCGACAGTGATAAAGAAAGAGAGCAAGATGGAATCCCTTCTCCTCTTCTGTAGCCGATGCTAAACCTTTTTTTGTGTATCGATTCCCTCGAAATGAAGGCATAAAATTATTAGTGCAAAACATACCGAACGCGCCCGACGCATCTCCTTTGAGCACGATGGTGTGGTCCTTGTGGCGTGGTATGGCTTTCATCATCCTTCTACAAATCACCCAATCTTTTCTGCAGAGTGTGCCTTGCGGTTGAGGTGTACCGTGGACACGGCTTCTAACCCAAATCATACTTCATTCGAGATCCGGTGATCCGTCGTCTCCTTGTGCCTCTCTTTTCGGCCAGCAGACGATCGTTTGCGGAACGCTTTTATGTCTTATGCTATGGTGGCGGTGTGGTAGTTGATAACCTTCATCTCTGTGAAGCGAAAGACTGGGCAGTGAAGGGGATATCAATAAGTTTTTGGGGTGAAAATAGAGCCGACGATCTAATCGACGAAGGCTTGGGATTCTTCCTTTCAGCACCACTGGAAAGGGGAGGAGAGACGATCTTAAATTATGTTGCGTGAGGGACAGCCTAGACTGAAAAACCTTGAAATGTTTTGGATGATAATAATGCCGCGGTGTGCTGCCCAACCGTTTATTAAAATCGATCTGAAAATGTTAGCGGAATGTTACCGTGTATTTCTTGATCGAAATTTTTCCAAATTCATTTCTATTTTATGGGCCTTGGGGCTGGAAGATAAGCATCTCTCGCTGAGTTATGAACATTCAACGAAAAAATGGAGGAAAGGTTAGTGAGAGAATAGAAGTAACCAACATTCGGAGCCCTAAGGAAGAGGATTATGTGAATAAAATTGTGTAAATATTTCAACTGATAAACCTAACTAATATTTAGCGTAGTATTGCGACCATATAGCATTGTTTTTGATTGTGAATAGTAAAATAATCTGCATGAATATAAAGAAAAAAAATGTCGCAATATTAATCTTTTAAAAATAAAACTACTTAGGATACCCTAGTAACGCTACCAACCTAAAAGGAATGAATTAATATGCTCAGCAGCAGCATCTGTAGAAAGCATCACATGCGCTTATTTTTGTTTTCTTTTTGATAATTTCCATTAATTGCATGTCTGACGAAAGTATATGCGAACTTGTGATAAATTGCTTGTACATTCATAACAAAAGAGTAACACTGAAGAAAACCAGATAACAACAACGTATTCTAATATCAAATATCTAACGCTTAGGAGAAGGAAACGTCGTTATCAACATGATTACAGGAGGATCAGAAGTGTGCGAAGGCGCCAACAGGTATTGAATGAAAAGAAAAAAAAAGAGTAAAGCAGAGAAAAGATCAAAACAGGGCTCCGGATGTAGGGCGTGACTTGTGCATAATTTGCTGATTTTCAAGGTCAAATTGCACTTGTCCCGGCCTGCAGCACGTCAGCCAGACACCAACGATCTGCTTCTGCAATGATAGGAAATTTGTGCATTATAAGTAGGACAGTGATAGTGCAGTGTTTCGAAAAAAGAGTGATCCAATAGCGTTGCTGAATACTGTCATTACCTGGGGCTTTTGCGTCGAAGCTTCGTTTTACAGTTAAAATAAGAATGTGAATGTAAGAACATGTTATCATTAGTTTACAATTGGCTAATAAAAGATCGTTATCTTATTGCAAACATATCATGTAATATTAAGTAATGATTTATTCACTAAATAAAATGTTATGAAACTGCACTTGGTTCTTATTTACTTCATCGGCTCAAATAGCACCTGCATTCTTGTGAAGATGCCTCAATCCGTCCGACTCCTCGCCAGCCGCTCGGAGTGCACCGAATGCATCTAAGCTTATGATTTCTCCGCTATTTGCCGTGTTTATTGAAAGAGATGTTTCTGATTTAGTCGAAGAGCCGTGGATTGTGAATTTTCCTTTATTTCTCTTAATTCGGCGGATCAATGGGTAGATGGCAAGGGATGGTTGGCTTGTCCGTGTTGGCCAGCAGTGGCGAGTGATGCTAGTGCTGGTTTTTGGGGACGTTGACAGCATTGGGGAGCGTGTTGGCGGCCAGGGCACCATTTTGTTTGCTTCACAGCAGCCACTTTTTTCCATTTCTTGCGGTTTCCATGTGGGAACATCACTGAGACCGACCGACAACCTCAATTGATGGAACTAGAGCCTGCGATCGTGGTGGCTTCAAGGAAGGGAGGGGGTTGATCACTCGAGAGCACTTCCTGGAAGATGATTTTCTATAGTCTCCGTCGCTCCATCCTTCTACCTTGTCTGCTAGTGGTTTTTTTTTTAAGTTTTATCTCTTGTTTTCTTTTCTTATTGAAGGGTTCCCGAACCTAATCGATACTACCATAAAGAGAGATTATTAGAGCGTCGAAGATTTGGGAAACTGGAAGGTGATACAACTTCGTGACCTAATACGAAAGCCGTTTAGATAAATTTGTACGATGAAAGTGTGGTTTAATAAAAAATGTTATTGAAATAAGGACTTCTTTCTTCAAGGAATTGACCAACAGAGATCGTTTAAAATAGGTATCTCCGCGATCACACACGATGACAAGCGTTGACTAGAATTAGTTACTAATAGCTTAGTTTCCATTCCTCACGGCCTGCACTCCTTGTCCTCATTCCAGTGTTCTGTGTCAGGTTGTGGTCGCTGTGAGAGAAAGCCGGCTGCTTCGGCCCCCTTGACAAACCACATTTTCTCCTGTTCCTGGAACAGGAGCCTTGTTCCGCTGGGGGCAATTCATACACGACGCTCAGCGTATCCTTATCCTCGGCTTATCAGCTGTCCTTGCCGGTTTGCCGTTCCGCCATCCAGACCTAAAACCCATTCAATGAAACGAAGGAAATTACCCCTCTCGATGGAACGCCTTTCTTCATCATTACTTTACAGACAAACCACTATTTTCACGATTTTCACTCCATTTCCGTGTTTGTTTTGAAAAACGATTTCAAAGCCGCCACTAGCCGCCTCTAGACGGCTCAAAGCCAAACAAAGCCGACTGTAGCCAATTGTAGCCGACTGTAGCCGACTGTAGCCAATTGTGGCCGACTGTAGCCGATTGTAGTCGACTGTAGCCAATTGTAGTCGACTGTAGCCAATTGTAGTCGACTGTAGCCAATTGTAGCCGACTGTAGCCGATTGTAGTCGACTGTAGCCAATTGTAGTCGACTGTAGCCGACTGTAGCCTATTGTAGTCGACTGTAGCCAATTGTAGTCGACTGTAGCCAATTGTAGCCGACTGTAGCCAATTGTAGTCGACTGTAGCCGATTGTAATCGACTGTAGCCAATTGTAATCGACTGTAGCCAATTGTAATCGACTGTAGCCAATTGTAATCGACTGTAGCCTATTGTAGTCGACTGTAGCCAATTGTAGCCGACTGTAGCCGATTGTAATCGACTGTAGCCAATTGTAATCGACTGTAGCCAATTGTAGTCGACTGTAGCCAATTGTAGTCGACTGTAGCCAATTGTAGTCGACTGTAGCCTATTGTAGTCGACTGTAGCCAATTGTAGTCGACTGTAGCCGATTGCAATCGACTGTAGCCAATTGTAATCGACTGTAGCCAATTGTAATCGACTGTAGCCAATTGTAATCGACTGTAGCCTATTGTAGTCGACTGTAGCCAATTGTAGTCGACTGTAACCTATTGTAGTCGACTGTAGCCAATTGTAGTCGACTGTAGCCAATTGTAGCCGACTGTAGCCGATTGTAGCCGACTGTAGCCGATTGTAATCGACTGTAGCCAATTGTAGTCGACTGTAGCCAATTGTAGTCGACTGTAGCCAATTGTAGTCGACTGTAGCCAATTGTAGTCGACTGTAGCCAATTGTAGTCGACTGTAGCCAATTGTAGTCGACTGTAGACAATTGTAGACGACTGTAGCCTATTGTAGCCGACTGTAGCCTATTGTAGCCGACTGTAGCCGATTGTAATCGACTGTAGCCGATTGTAATCGACTGTAGCCAATTGTAGTCGACTGTAGCCAATTGTAGTCGACTGTAGCCAATTGTAATCGACTGTAGCCAATTGTAGTCGACTGTAGCCGATTGTAATCGACTGTAGCCAATTGTAATTGACTGTAGCCAATTGTAGTCGACTGTAGCCAATTGTAGTCGACTGTAGCCGATTGTAATCGACTGTAGCCAATTGTAATCGACTGTAGCCAATTGTAAACAATTCTCCTGCCGCGTTCTACATCCGTGTGGACCCGGACGAAATCTCCATCCGTGTGGACCCGGATGGAAATGTCGCGCATTTTTTCCAATGTCCGATGGAACGGGCGCAATGTTTCTTCTAAGAAAAGGAAAAGATTTAACATTTCATACGCATGGCAAATAATCAAAACTAGCACATTGCACAACGTAATAGCGGCCGAGCCATCCGCCTCATCCGTCGGCACAATGATGGGCACGTGCTCAGGCTCAGATTCAGGCTGGATTCTTGCGATTTTCGATCGTTCTTCAGTAGAAATTAACGGCATTATGGACCGTTTACACGCTACGATTTTGATCGGCCGATCTCATGCGATAACAATAATCTTTACTTTTTACTCGCCAAAAACATTCGTAAAGGGCAATAAATTTCGGTAAAAATAGCGCGAACAACAACAAAGGTCTCCCGTCTAGAATAAAACAACCAAAAAAATCAAATTTCATACAAAGCCCCTGAATGTATGTAAATTGGACCAATAATAATGCCCTGCTGCTTTTTTTGCAACGATATCGCATCCAATCTGGTTTTGTTCGGAGAGCTGTCAAATTTTTCCGTTTACACGTAACGATTTTGATCGTCCAACCAGATTGTACGATCAAAATCGTAGCGTGTAAACGGTCCATTAGAACGGCCGGTGGCCTCTTTCACAAAGCCTTTCACAAATCTATGCAGCGATAACGACAGTGCTACTAAAATGCCGTTAAAGTATGCATATACTTACCGATCGTTTGCAAAAGGCTGGATTGGGCCCGTTTGTAGCGTTCCAGCTTTTGCTTCCAATCACTGGCAGGCATTTGGTTTTCATTCTCACTCGATGGTGGCTCGATCACGCTCAGCGATGAAAGTAACAAAAAAAGGACGGCATGGATCACATGGTAATTATTAGCAGGGCATTCCCTCTTCCATCTTCCCTCCGTACCGCCATACTAACTCTTTAGAGACGAGCACAGGGACATCCGGAGCCTTCAACTCTTCCAATTGGCACACTGGAACAATTGGAAGAGTTTGAGACAAACGCGGGGGCGTCGGAGACGTTCCGGCAACGCGTGTTGGAGGAGATGAAGGAAGCGTACCGCTTTAAAATGGGAATGTTGTTTGCACCGGAGTTGTTGATCCAATGCACGTGGACCGAGGAGACGCCGGGAAAAATAAGGCTGTGGCGCTATGTAAATACGATGGCCATACTAGCGTCAATCCTGGGGGCGCGGGACGCCAGCATCACGCCGAAGGCGGCGCAACAAAAATTGCAAACGGCAATCAAAAATGCTCACGCGAAAGTAAAGCGCGTTTCACGCGAAAGTAAAACGCGTCCGACTGTAGCCAATTGTAGCCAATTGCAGCCGACTGTAGCCAATTGCAGCCGACTGTAGCCAATTGTAGTCGACTGTAACCAATTGTAGTCGACTGTAGCCAATTGTAGCCGACTGTAGCCAATTGTAGTCGACTGTAGTAAATTGTAGCCGACTGTAGCCGATTGTAATCGACTGTAGCCAATTGTAGTCGACTGTAGCCAATTGTAGTCGACTGTAGCCAATTGTAATCGACTGTAGCCAATTGTAGTCGACTGTAGCCAATTGTAGTCGACTGTAGCCAATTGTAATCGACTGTAGCCAATTGTAGTCGACTGTAGCCAATTGTAATCGACTGTAGCCAATTGTAATCGACTGTAGCCAATTGTAATCGACTGTAGCCAATTGTAGCCGACTGTAGCCAATTGTAGCCGACTGTAGCCGATTGTAATCGACTGTAGCCAATTGTAGTCGACTGTAGCCAATTGTAGTCGACTGTAACCAATTGTAATCGACTGTAGCCAATTGTAGCCGACTGTAGCCGATTGTAGTCGACTGTAGCCAATTGTAGTCGACTGTAGCCAATTGTAGCCGACTGTAGCCGATTGTAATCGACTGTAGCCAATTGTAGTCGACTGTAGCCAATTGTAGCCGACTGTAGCCAATTGTAGTCGACTGTAGCCAATTGTAGCCGACTGTAGCCGATTGTAGTCGACTGTAGCCAATTGTAGTCGACTGTAGCCTATTGTAATCGACTGTAGCCAATTGTAGTCGACTGTAGCCAATGGTAAACAATTCTCCTGCTGCGTTCTCAATCCGTGTGGACCCGGACCAAATCTCCATCCGTGTGGACCCGGATGGAAATGTCGCGCATTTTTTCCAATGTCCGATGGAACGGGCGCAATGTTTCTTCTACGAAAAGGAAAAGATTTAACATTTCATACGCATGGCAAATAATCAAAACTAGCACATTGCACAACGTAATAGCGGCCGAGTCATCCGCCTCATCCGTCGGCACAATGATGGGCACGTGCTCAGGCTCAGATTCAGGCTGGATTCTTGCGATTTTCGATCGTTCTTCAGTAGAAATTAACGGCATTATGGACCGTTTACACGCTACGATTTTGATCGTACAATCTGGTTGGACGATCTAGATCGAAATCGCACGGGAGCGTTTACACGCTACGATTTTGATCGGCCGATCTCATGCGATAACAATAATCTTTACTTTTTACTCGCCAAAAACATTCGTAAAGGGCAATAAATTTCGGTAAAAATAGCGCGAACAACAACAAAGGTCTCCCGTCTAGAATAAAACAACCAAAAAAATCAAATTTCATACAAAGCCCCTGAATGTATGTAAATTGGACCAATAATAATGCCCTGCTGCTTTTTTTGCAACGATATCGCATCCAATCTGGTTTTGTTCGGAGAGCTGTCAAATTTTTCCGTTTACACGTAACGATTTTGATCGTCCAACCAGATTGTACGATCAAAATCGTAGCGTGTAAACGGTCCATTAGAACGGCCGGTGGCCTCTTTCACAAAGCCTTTCACAAATCTATGCAGCGATAACGACAGTGCTACTAAAATGCCGTTAAAGTATGCATATACTTACCGATCGTTTGCAAAAGGCTGGATTGGGCCCGTTTGTAGCGTTCCAGCTTTTGCTTCCAATCACTGGCAGGCATTTGGTTTTCATTCTCACTCGATGGTGGCTCGATCACGCTCAGCGATGAAAGTAACAAAAAAAGGACGGCATGGATCACATGGTAATTATTAGCAGGGCATTCCCTCTTCCATCTTCCCTCCGTACCGCCATACTAACTCTTTAGAGACGAGCACAGGGACATCCGGAGCCTTCAACTCTTCCAATTGGCACTCTGGAACAATTGGAAGAGTTTGAGACAAACGCGGGGGCGTCGGAGACGTTCCGGCAACGCGTGTTGGAGGAGATGAAGGAAGCGTACCGTTTTAAAATGGGAATGTTGTTTGCACCGGAGTTGTTGATCCAATGCACGTGGACCGAGGAGACGCCGGGAAAAATAGGGCTGTGGCGCTATGTAAATACGATGGCCATACTAGCGTCAATCCTGGGGGCGCGGGACGCCAGCATCACGCCGAAGGCGGCGCAACAGAAATTGCAAACGGCAATCAAAAATGCTCACGCGAAAGTAAACCGCGTTTCACGCGAAAGTAAAACGCGTCCGATTGTAGCCAATTGTAGCCAATTGCAGCCGACTGTAGCCAATTGCAGCCGACTGTAGCCAATTGTAGTCGACTGTAGCCGATTGTAATCGACTGTAGCTAATTGTAGTCGACTGTAGCCGATTGTAATCGACTGAAATTGCAAACGGCAATCAAAAATGCTCACGCGAAAGTAAAGCGCGTTTCACGCGAAAGTAAAACGCGTCCGACTGTAGCCAATTGTAGCCAATTGCAGCCGACTGTAGCCAATTGCAGCCGACTGTAGCCAATTGTAGTCGACTGTAGCCGATTGTAATCGACTGAAATTGCAAACGGCAATCAAAAATGCTCACGCGAAAGTAAAGCGCGTTTCACGCGAAAGTAAAGCGCGTTTCACGCGAAAGTAAAGCGCGTTTCACGCGAAAGTAAAACGCGTCCGACTGTAGCCAATTGTAGCCAATTGTAGTCGACTGTAGCCAATTGTAGTCGACTGTAGCCAATTGTAGCCGACTGTAGCCAATTGTAGTCGACTGTAGACAATTGTAGCCGGCTGTAGCCGATTGTAATCGACTGTAGCCAATTGTAGTCGACTGTAGCCAATTGTAGTCGACTGTAGCCAATTGTAGTCGACTGTAGCCAATTGTAACCGACTGTAGCCGACTGTAGCCAATTGTAGCCGACTGTAGCCAATTGTAGTCGACTGTAGCCAATTGTAGTCGACTGAAGCCAATTGTAGCCGACTGTAGCCAATTGTAATCGACTGTAGCCAATTGTAATCGACTGTAGCCAATTGTAATCGACTGTAGCCAATTGTAGTCGACTGTAGCAAATTGTAGCCGACTGTAGCCAATTGTAGTCGACTGTAGCCAATTGTAATCGACTGTAGCCAATTGTAGTCGACTGTAGCCGATTGTAATCGACTGTAGCCAATTGTAACCGACTGTAGCCAATTGTAGTCGACTGTAGCCAATTGTAGCCGACTGTAGCCGATTGTAATCGACTGTAGCCAATTGTAATCGACTGTAGCCAATTGTAATCGACTGTAGCCAATTGTAGTCGACTGTAGCCAATTGTAGCCGACTGTAGCAGATTGTAATCGACTGTAGCCAATTGTAGTCGACTGTAGCCAATTGTAGTCGACTGTAGCAAATTGTAGCCGACTGTAGCCAATTGTAGTCGACTGTAGCCAATTGTAGTCGACTGTAGCCAATTGTAGCCGACTGTAGCCGATTGTAATCGACTGTAGCCAATTGTAATCGACTGTAGCCAATTGTAGTCGACTGTAGCCAATTGTAGCCGACTGTAGCCGATTGTTATCGACTGTAGCCAATTGTAGCCTACTGTAGCCGATTGTAATCGACTGTAGCCAATTGTAAACAATTCTCCTGCCGCGTTCTACATCCGTGTGGACCCGGACAAAATCTCCATCCGTGTGGACCCGGATGGAAATGTCGCGCATTTTTTTCCAATGTCCGATGGAACGGGCGCAATGTTTCTTCTACGAAAAGGAAAAGATTTAACATTTCATACGCATGGCAAATAATCAAAACTAGCACATTGCACAACGTAATAGCGGCCGAGCCATCCGCCTCATCCGTCGGCACAATGATGGGCACGTGCTCAGGCTCAGATTCAGGCTGGATTCTTGCGATTTTCGATCGTTCTTCAGTAGAAATTAACGGCATTATGGACCGTTTACACGCTACGATTTTGATCGGCCGATCTCATGCGATAACAATAATCTTTACTTTTCACTCGCCAAAAACGTTCGTAAAGGGCAATAAATTTCGGTAAAAATAGCGCGAACAACAACAAAGGTCTCCCGTCTAGAATAAAACAACCAAAAAAATCAAATTTCATACAAAGCCCCTGAATGTATGTAAATTGAACCAATAATAATGCCCTCCTGTTTTTTTTGCAACGATATCGCATCCAATCTGGTTTTGTTCGGAGAGCTGTCAAATTTTTCCGTTTACACGTAACGATTTTGATCGTCCAACCAGATTGTACGATCAAAATCGTAGCGTGTAAACGGTCCATTAGAACGGCCGGTGGCCTCTTTCACAAAGCCTTTCACAAATCTATGCAGCGATAACGACAGTGCTACTAAAATGCCGTTAAAGTATGCATATACTTACCGATCGTTTGCAAAAGGCTGGATTGGGCCCGTTTGTAGCGTTCCAGCTTTTGCTTCCAATCACTGGCAGGCATTTGGTTTTCATTCTCACTCGATGGTGGCTCGATCACGCTCAGCGATGAAAGTAACAAAAAAAGGACGGCATGGATCACATGGTAATTATTAGCAGGGCATTCCCTCTTCCATCTTCCCTCCGTACCGCCATACTAACTCTTTAGAGACGAGCACAGGGACATCCGGAGCCTTCAACTCTTCCAATTGGCACTCTGTTTGAGAGACAAACGCGGGAAGAGTTTGAGACAAACGCGGGGGCGTCGGAGACGTTCCGGCAACGCGTGTTGGAGGAGATGAAGGAAGCGTACCGCTTTAAAATGGGAATGTTGTTTGCACCGGAGTTGTTGATCCAATGCACGTGGACCGAGGAGACGCCGGGAAAAATAAGGCTGTGGCGCTATGTAAATACGATGGCCATACTAGCGTCAATCCTGGGGGCGCGGGACGCCAGCATCACGCCGAAGGCGGCGCAACAAAAATTGCAAACGGCAATCAAAAATGCTCACGCGAAAGTAAACCGCGTTTCACGCGAAAGTAAAACGCGTCCGACTGTAGCCAATTGTAGCCAATTGCAACCGACTGTAGCCAATTGCAGCCGACTGTAGCCAATTGTAGTCGACTGTAGCCGATTGTAATCGACTGAAATTGCAAACGGCAATCAAAAATGCTCACGCGAAATTAAAGGGCGTTTCACGCGAAAGTAAAGCGCGTTTCACGCGAAAGTAAAACGCGTCCGACTGTAGCCAATTGTAGCCAATTGTAGTCGACTGTAGCCAATTGTAGTCGACTGTAACCAATTGTAGTCGACTGTAGCCAATTGTAGCCGACTGTAGCCAATTGTAGCCGACTGTAGACAATTGTAGCCGACTGTAGCCGATTGTAATCAACTGTAGCCAATTGTAGTCGACTGTAGCCAATTGTAGTCGACTGTAGCCAGTTGTAGTCGACTGTAGCCAATTGTAACCGACTGTAGCCGACTGTAACCAATTGTAGCCGACTGTAGCCAATTGTAATCGACTGTAGCCAATTGTAGTCGACTGTAGCAAATTGTAGTCGACTGTAGCCAATTGTAGTCGACTGTAGCCGATTGTAATCGACTGTAGCCAATTGTAGTCGACTGTAGCCAATTGTAATCGACTGTAGCCAATTGTAATCGACTGTAGCCAATTGTAGTCGACTGTAGCAAATTGTAGCCGACTGTAGCCAATTGTAGTCGACTGTAGCCAATTGTAGTCGACTGTAGCCAATTGTAGCCGACTGTAGCCGATTGTAATCGACTGTAGCCAATTGTAATCGACTGTAGCCAATTGTAGTCGACTGTAGCCGATTGTAGTCGACTGTAGTCGATTGTAATCGACTGTAGCCAATTGTAATCGACTGTAGCCGATTGTAGTCGACTGTAGCCAATTGTAATCGACTGTAGCCAATTGTAGTCGACTGTAGCCAATTGTAGTCGACTGTAGCCGATTGTAATCGACTGTAGCCAATTGTAGTCGACTGTAGCCAATTGTAGCCAACTGTAGCCAATTGTAATCGATTGTAGCCAATCGATCGTTCTTCATTAGAAATTAACGGCATTATGGACCGTTTACACGCTACGATTTTGATCGTACAATCTGGTTGGACGATCTAGATCGAAATCGCACGGGAGCGTTTACACGCTACGATTTTGATCGGCCGATCTCATGCGATAACAATAATCTTTACTTTTTACTCGCCAAAAACATTCGTAAAGGGCAATAAATTTCGGTAAAAATAGCGCGAACAACAACAAAGGTCTCCCGTCTAGAATAAAACAACCAAAAAAATCAAATTTCATACAAAGCCCCTGAATGTATGTAAATTGGACCAATAATAATGCCCTCCTGTTTTTTTTGCAACGATATCGCATCCAATCTGGTTTTGTTCGGAGAGCTGTCAAATTTTTCCGTTTACACGTAACGATTTTGATCGTCCAACCAGATTGTACGATCAAAATCGTAGCGTGTAAACGGTCCATTAGAACGGCCGGTGGCCTCTTTCACAAAGCCTTTCACAAATCTATGCAGCGATAACGACAGTGCTACTAAAATGCCGTTAAAATATGCATATACTTACCGATCGTTTGCAAAAGGCTGGATTGGGCCCGTTTGTAGCGTTCCAGCTTTTGCTTCCAATCACTGGCAGGCATTTGGTTTTCATTCTCACTCGATGGTGGCTCGATCACGCTCAGCGATGAAAGCAACAAAAAAAGGACGGCATGGATCACATGGTAATTATTAGCAGGGCATTCCCTCTTCCATCTTCCCTCCGTACCGCCATACTAACTCTTTAGAGACGAGCACAGGGACATCCGGAGCCTTCAACTCTTCCAATTGGCACTCTGTTTGAGAGACAAACGCGGGAAGAGTTTGAGACAAACGCGGGGGCGTCGGAGACGTTCCGGCAACGCGTGTTGGAGGAGATGAAGGAAGCGTACCGCTTTAAAATGGGAATGTTGTTTGCACCGGAGTTGTTGATCCAATGCACGCGGACCGAGGAGACGCCGGGAAAAATAGGGCTGTGGCGCTATGTAAATACGATGGCCATACTAGCGTCAATCCTGGGGGCGCGGGACGCCAGCATCACGCCGAAGGCGGCGCAACAGAAATTGCAAACGGCAATCAAAAATGCTCACGCGAAAGTAAACCGCGTTTCACGCGAAAGTAAAACGCGTCCGACTGTAGCCAATTGTAGCCAATTGCAACCGACTGTAGCCAATTGCAGCCGACTGTAGCCAATTGTAGTCTACTGTAGCCGATTGTAATCGACTGAAATTGCAAACGGCAATCAAAAATGCTCACGCGAAATTAAAGGGCGTTTCACGCGAAAGTAAAGCGCGTTTCACGCGAAAGTAAAACGCGTCCGACTGTAGCCAATTGTAGCCAATTGTAGTCGACTGTAGCCAATTGTAGTCGACTGTAACCAATTGTAGTCGACTGTAGCCAATTGTAGCCGACTGTAGCCAATTGTAGCCGACTGTAGACAATTGTAGCCGACTGTAGCCGATTGTAATCAACTGTAGCCAATTGTAGTCGACTGTAGCCAATTGTAGTCGACTGTAGCCAATTGTAGTCGACTGTAGCCAATTGTAACCGACTGTAGCCGACTGTAACCAATTGTAGCCGACTGTAGCCAATTGTAATCGACTGTAGCCAATTGTAGTCGACTGTAGCCAATTGTAGTCGACTGTAGCCGATTGTAATCGACTGTAGCCAATTGTAGTCGACTGTAGCCAATTGTAGTCGACTGTAGCCAATTGTAATCGACTGTAGCCAATTGTAGTCGACTGTAGCAAATTGTAGCCGACTGTAGCCAATTGTAGTCGACTGTAGCCAATTGTAGTCGACTGTAGCCAATTGTAGTCGACTGTAGCCGATTGTAATCGACTGTAGCCGATTGTAATCGACTGTAGCCAATTGTAATCGACTGTAGCCAATTGTAGTCGACTGTAGCCGATTGTAGTCGACTGTAGCCGATTGTAATCGACTGTAGCAAATTGTAGTCGACTGTAGCCGATTGTAATCGACTGTAGCCAATTGTAATCGACTGTAGCCAATTGTAGTCGACTGTAGCCAATTGTAGTCGACTGTAGCCGATTGTAATCGACTGTAGCCAATTGTAATCGACTGTAGCCATTTGTAATCGACTGTAGCCAATTGTAGTCGACTGTAGCCAATTGTAGCCAACTGTAGCCAATTGTAATCGATTGTAGCCAATCGATCGTTCTTCATTAGAAATTAACGGCATTATGGACCGTTTACACGCTACGATTTTGATCGTACAATCTGGTTGGACGATCTAGATCGAAATCGCACGGGAGCGTTTACACGCTACGATTTTGATCGGCCGATCTCATGCGATAACAATAATCTTTACTTTTTACTCGCCAAAAACATTCGTAAAGGGCAATAAATTTCGGTAAAAATAGCGCGAACAACAACAAAGGTCTCCCGTCTAGAATAAAACAACCAAAAAAATCAAATTTCATACAAAGCCCCTGAATGTATGTAAATTGGACCAATAATAATGCCCTCCTGTTTTTTTTGCAACGATATCGCATCCAATCTGGTTTTGTTCGGAGAGCTGTCAAATTTTTCCGTTTACACGTAACGATTTTGATCGTCCAACCAGATTGTACGATCAAAATCGTAGCGTGTAAACGGTCCATTAGAACGGCCGGTGGCCTCTTTCACAAAGCCTTTCACAAATCTATGCAGCGATAACGACAGTGCTACTAAAATGCCGTTAAAATATGCATATACTTACCGATCGTTTGCAAAAGGCTGGATTGGGCCCGTTTGTAGCGTTCCAGCTTTTGCTTCCAATCACTGGCAGGCATTTGGTTTTCATTCTCACTCGATGGTGGCTCGATCACGCTCAGCGATGAAAGCAACAAAAAAAGGACGGCATGGATCACATGGTAATTATTAGCAGGGCATTCCCTCTTCCATCTTCCCTCCGTACCGCCATACTAACTCTTTAGAGACGAGCACAGGGACATCCGGAGCCTTCAACTCTTCCAATTGGCACTCTGTTTGAGAGACAAACGCGGGAAGAGTTTGAGACAAACGCGGGGGCGTCGGAGACGTTCCGGCAACGCGTGTTGGAGGAGATGAAGGAAGCGTACCGCTTTAAAATGGGAATGTTGTTTGCACCGGAGTTGTTGATCCAATGCACGCGGACCGAGGAGACACCGGGAAAAATAGGGCTGTGGCGCTATGTAAATACGATGGCCATACTAGCGTCAATCCTGGGGGCGCGGGACGCCAGCATCACGCCGAAGGCGGCGCAACAGAAATTGCAAACGGCAATCAAAAATGCTCACGCGAAAGTAAACCGCGTTTCACGCGAAAGTAAAACGCGTCCGACTGTAGCCAATTGTAGCCAATTGCAACCGACTGTAGCCAATTGCAGCCGACTGTAGCCAATTGTAGTCGACTGTAGCCGATTGTAATCGACTGTAGCCAATTGTAGTTGACTGTAGCCAATTGTAGCCGACTGTAGCCGATTGTAATCGACTGAAATTGCAAACGGCAATCAAAAATGCTCACGCGAAAGTAAAGCGCGTTTCACAGTAGAACAGTCCAATTTGTCTCTTACTTGGTGAAGTTAACATCTTTATACGAATGGCGGTGGGTAATGTATTTCATTTATTTACGACCTTTCTTGCTTTTAAACATAATGAAGTAACACTTTTACCCTTTTCAACGAACTCAACCTGCTTTTGCAGCGAGATTGGATTTCTTTTTCAGTGTCTTCGTCAACGATCGTATCCGTTTCTGGTGCTGTCTATTCTCCCTGGGGTCAGCCCTTGGATACAATCTGGTTCGCCTTCCTGGCACGCCCCTGGGGAAAGGCGCTTCCGGTTGGTCCCGGATTTTCCGGTGACGACTCGCCGACGGTCTGGCTCCTGTTCCGCTGCTTATCCTCGGCTTATCAGCTGTCCTTCCCGGCTTGCCGTTCCGCCATCCAGACCTAAAACCCATTCAATGAAACGAAGGAAATTACCCCTCTCGATGGAACGCCTTTCTTCATCATTACTTTACAGACAAACCACTATTTTCACGATTTTCACTCCATTTCCGTGTTTGTTTTAAAAAACGATTTCAAAGCCGCCACTAGCCACCTCTAGCCGGCTCAAAGCCAAACAAAGCCGCCTCCAGCCGATGGTAGCCTGCCGAAGCCGGATATATCCCGCTATAGCTGGCTATAGCGAGATATAGCGGGATATAGCGGGATATAGCGGGATATAGCGATATATAGCGGGATATAGCGGGATATAGCGGGATATAGCCGGCTTCGGCAGGCTGCAATCGGCTAGGGCCGGCTTTATTTTGGTTTCGCTAAAGGCCGCTAGGTGGCATCCGAGACGCTGCCGAGCAGTTTTTCGCGCGTTGATTGATCTACTCGGCGCTAGAGATCGCTGGCGTCATCATAAGGCAAAAGTGTTTATATCTCAGCGCTCAAGAGCTCATTTAAAACGACCGGTTCTGCGACACCACCAAAAGCGGATAATAGGAGATAGATAGCACTAGATGTGGTGGTCGTGTGGCTCAAAATTATCGTTATAAGAGCATATGATATCAAACTAACATTAAACCCTTTCGGGGATCGTGTTCGTTTCTTCGCTTTCGTTGGAACAAGAACTCTGCCGACGAAAAATGCCGGTTTTCCGTTTACTAAAGTGAGTGAATAAAACCCAATTTTGTCCAAACATAAACCAACGATCCTGCGAGATTGATTGAAAGTCTTTTGACAATTAATGAACAATAAAAACCCGTGTACAGCAAAAATAATAGACGGCGGACCATGGCATGATGGTACAGGATGTAATCAACACCTGTGGCCATCCATTCCCATAAGCAAAGTCACTTAATGGAACACTTTAAATGTCAAAATAGAACATTAATGGATTTCTCCGGTTTAAAGCTCAACCGCGAACGGAGTGCACCCGGAAGTAAATTAACCCGAGTTTCGGGGTCCCCCCCCACGGAAGACGCCTACAGCACCACATTCTGTGCGAGGGGTCAGCATTTTTATCACTCTCTCTCTCTCTCCCTGCTCGCCCCTTCCCACACGGCCCAAAAGGCCATAACTTACCGAGTAATCCGCACCCCCATCCACCATTGGGTATCTGTGGCGTCGTGTGCCACCAGACGGTGCAACCCTCGACGGTGGCCAACTCGGTAAGTATCAATTAGTGGCCAAGCATTTCGTGCAACTAATCAACATTGAGCCAGGCCATCCCGGGGAGCAACGGAATCCCTTCTCCCGGTGCGTTCCCGAAGTTCCCCGCTATCTTCTTCATTCGACCACCGGCAGTCCGGAGGGAAGCCAAGGGAACCCTCATCTACGCTCGAGAGAATACTGCGCTTGGGGTAGCTGCATGGGTGTGCACGCCACTCGCCATTAGCAGTCATTTACGTATCCCCAGAGACTCCTTCAAATCGTTCGCCGAATTGGCGGTACGGACTCGGATCCGAATCGCTTCGCTGAGCAACCCATGATCGCAGGCGCAGTCCGTCCGTTTGTCCGGGGCATCCGGCTGCCGGAGAATCGTACCGAACGTCCTCCCCGTTGGAACCATCGGAAGCAATTTTGCTGCTCCGGGGCATAATTAAACCCACGGTTGAGCATGTGGAGTGCATGCCAGGAGGAAGAGCAGGCCATGCATTCGAGGATGATTCGCTTTTAAATTACAATCGCAAGGCATCATACGCGGTGGCCGTTAGCGATCAGGCGACAGTAAATCGGAGGTTACATGCCGGGCACACGATAGGCCACCTGTTGCAGGATGTTGATGTTGAGCATCTGTTCGTTCGTTTGCGATTCGCAGCGGTGCGCTGGATTGCTTTAAACGTTTAGCAAATTGATTTCAACTAACTCTCCATAAATGTTATGCTAATTACGCAGTTCACTCAGCCTCTCTCTCTCTCTCTGTGGATAAATTAATGCAAAGTGAGAAGTTTGACACTTTGCTCGCATCCCTCGTTGAAACAATAGACCGAGAGTAATTGTCTGGCGAGGGGGTACACGCAGGTTGACATTGACCCTCATGTCCCCGGGGGAGGTCGTTTGAAATCGAGACAACATCTGCAGTGCACCAAGGAATGAACATTTAATTGAAATTTGCATCCGCCCCTTGGTCACGCCATCTCTTTTAGGTGGATCGGTTTAGCAGACGCATTTTCCGCAATTGCGAACTGAGTTGCATAAAAAAGGCTGGAAAACGAATGATGGAACAAACAAATCCACACCGGATCGTTCACCAAAGCGGGCGCCAGAGCTGCACCAGAGCCCCTATCAATTCGATGAAACCACGGCGTACGCATAATTGCGCTCGTCTAGGCGCAGTGCAAAGGAGTGACAATGGGTGGCAATTTGCATGGCCACGGCCGGTTGAGGGATCTACCGGGGACTCTGCAACAATTAGAAGCGAAACCATAATTATGCCCCGTGTGCGTCGATGGACACGGTGGCAGCATATGATGGCTGTCCGATGATGCTGTCTGAATGTTGACCACAATGGCAGAGAGAGCACGACGAGCGCACCACACCGAGCAGACCGACGAAGCGACGAGCACGGATAGTGGATTAGAATTTTCATTAGATCTCGCCATTCTTGCCTGTGTCGTCTGGCCGGGGCTTGGTTTTGGACTGGAAAAAAAAGCGCGATCGATCGATCGATACCGCGTGCAGCTGTCATGCCATGAGAAGGATACAGTGTCCGGTTGCTGCTGCTGCAGTCTGGCCTTTCGCGAATAGTGATGTCAGCCCGACAGACTGTCCGCAATCCGAGGTCCTGCAGCGACAGCGAGAATTAATTAAATGAGCAATTTACCCATTCCGGCAACGCTTTATTTGTTGTGTAACAGTGCGACAATGGATGTCCTTTTTGGCACTCGGTTTCCCGACGCAAGAAGCACAGAATGGCCGCGAGTGCACTAACGCAAAGCTGCGTCAAACGTTCAAATGTTCAAACAGATATCACATTCAGCCAATATCAATGCTGCTCCACCGTTTTTCGGGGTATTTAAAACATGGCGCGTCTCCACGCGACGTCAATATTTACACTCCACTCCCTTCTCCACGGTTGGCCAACTTCAAATCGAAATCGGGCTCACCATTCTGTGCCAGTGGGGAGCATAACGTGTGCAACGGGAGGAGCGAAAGGAGGGAAAGATTATTAAATAACTCACACGGCGGACACATCGCCGGATCGCGGGATCGGATCGCGAGAAAATGAAAGTAAAACTGCGGCAATCCGGTATTTACAGGACACCGGAGGCCGCGGAGTGGTGGCGGGATGGTGACAACGGAAACCGGACCGTACATACCCTCTCTGACAGCCTACAGGGGCCATCGAAGGCAAATAAATTGAATAAATAAACCTTTTTTTCCTCGAGCATTTTTCCAGAGGATTAAGCTGGATGCGGGATAGGGCGGACGGAACAGGACAATCCGATAATAATCAATAATGGATGGGTTCCATTTCGCATGTTTACGCTGCACTGCACTCAGCAGCAGCACACTCGCCCGTGGAAATGGTTTGTTTGCTGGTTTTTGGGGCAGGCATGGGTTATGCGCGGGGATGAACGGCGTGCGGCCACGGTGCGGACTTGGCAGTTGGAATTAAAATAAAGATTAATTGACGACCCCCCTCCAGGTTGGGAGAAGGGGACGGATCCGGAGGGACTTTTTTTTGGTTCCATTTTTGGTGGGAAAAAGATTTGGAAACTAATTCGTCCGACATAAAATAGATGGAAATTAATTTTTTGATGTTTGTCAACAGGAAGCGTCAATTAGATGGATGTCCTGGAGAATTTATTCCTTGTAGTGTCTCTAGAAGTTTCAAGAATAGCTGAAAAAATCGCTATTTCTTTTAAAGATAAGGAAGTAAATGGCCCCTTGGTCGAAACTCGATGATGGAGGCGCCAGTACCCGGTACATTCAGGGGTTTTTTTTAATAGCGATTTAAATCGCTAAATAACCCAAGGATCTCAAATTCCATTATGATGTGAATGTTGAGATTAAAAAATAATGTTTCTTCATTCAATTTAGTGAACTCTAAAGGGAGGAGGCTACTAGGAGCGATCGACTTGAATGAAAACCAGTCCACAAATTGTTTCGCAATTCGCAGTCACTGTTGAAGAAAGTGACCGCGTACGCACAACACTCTTCCCGGTAGTTTCTAGTCCCGGTACAGCTCCTTTCAAGTGCTCATCTACTAAACGCACTGAAGTGAAGTGTCGCAAAGGGGCCGAGTATTAACAACTTAGAAGCACTAGACCGGTATAGAAGTGCTTCTGCGGCAGTTCGAGGAACACCTAAGATGACAGACACTTGAAAAAAAAGAACAAGGTACCAATCTAGTGCTAGTGACACTCATACGAACTGCTGGTGTTGCCACCGGCTTGATTGTTGTTCCGATTTCCCTTTTCCACTCGAAGGATTAGCATCAAAGCGTACGGTCGGTCCAGCGAAGAGAGGAAGCGAAGAGAGGTACCGGTAGAGAGCAACAACTTCCTCGTTGAATGCCGAGGTCCCTGGTTGAGTGTTTCCTAGAAGCAAACGAGGGACCAGGGACCAAGGACAGACTCGTGTCTCGAGGAAGGAATCGAGGAAGAAGTGCCAGCCATCTTCGTTCGAGGTTCGAGGTGTCTTCATCAATCATTCCCTTGCCGGCACTGTTACAGGCTTGGCCAAGTCGGCCGACTCGACCTCGCTGGCGGCTATTAAATGCAAATTCATTATCCAACAATTAATGTAAACACCACTTGTTGGGTGTTCCGAGGGGCGCTGGCGCTGCTCGCAGACAGTGGCCAGTACGTGTTCTCGGTGCTCTCTCCCTCTCTCACCTACACGCTCTCCATTGAAGCCACGACACTAATCCCGTGTCCTGGGGTGTGACTGCCGTGTGCACTTGGACCGGCACGCCCTCCTTCGATTTGGCGCACCATGCTAGGCGTCCCTGTTTGTGCATGGATCCACCGGGACTTGTGCCTGTATGTTTACAGCCCATACATAGATGTGTGCTTGTGTGCGAGGGCTACTTACGGTAGCTCGAGCTCCCGGTGTCAGCTCCCTGTGAAACCGGAAACAGGATACACAATGTGAATGCCTCTTCAGGAGCGAAGGGATCGTAGAGTGGAGCTTAGTGGTTCAAGGAGGCCATGATGCCGTGCAGCTGGTGCTTGCCTGCTTGATGAGACACCGGGCGCACACAAATGGTGTCAATTTTTGCGACGCTATGAATTTTAAATTTGGTTGCATCACATCCGCATCCACCATTAACCGTACCGGGCAGGATGATGGCCACAGGGACATGGCGCCACGGCACCACAGATTGCTTAAGATGCAGCACTGGAGCAGCAATCTGTGCGGAAGTGCTCAACACTATCAAGGGTAACTAGATTGTTCCTCCAATTCATCGAGGGCACCAGTGCACCACCATCACCATCACCACTACATCCTCGTGCTGCATAATGTGATGGCACTGGTTGGCGCACTGCAGAGCCCGCGGGACCACCACGGGCATGGTACCATTTGGCACTTGGCAACTGCATTATCGGATGTTTACCATCTTGATGGGCAGTTCTGTGTTTATGTTTCTGATGAAATTCCTTCTTTCCGGCGATTTCCGGTTGCTCCGTTCGCGCGGAGATGAGCTTCGAATCCGACCGACTAGGCGGACTTTTGTAAACATCAAACGGACTGGCGAATGGCGTCGTCGTCGTGCAATAGCGGAACAACAGGTGGTACCGCCGCCTTTAGACGCCTTGGGAACAGTACCCAGTCAGAAGACAGAGCTCTTTCCAGAAGCTGACAAGCGGAGCAGTTGCTTTGTAAAGTCAATGCCTTGTGACGCAACGCAACACTACATCCGCCGGCTGATGAATTGAGTTGTGAGAAGTACAGAAAATGAAAAGAAAAAACAAAAACGGACAAAGAACAAAACAGGCGCGCGATCTTAGGGTGTGCCGGGCGCGCACCAGAGATCGAGATCAAAGCCCTTTTAGAAACGCAGAATTGCATTGCGTGTTTGCGCTAAAAGCTGCACTTTGCGCCACCGTTGCACTTAGCTGCTTCGGTGGTGCTGGTGTGTGTAGTTGAGGTAGTGTGCTTATCTTGTTTCACTTTTCCACACTTTGCCAGTCCCTTCTGCCAGACGTTTCGTCCTGAATACGTTCGCTCTACTAGACACTGGCGACTCTTGAGCGGGGCTTTTGGACCGACCATTTGTGGGGTTGAGACCGGCTGTCTCATTATATTTTAATGGACCACCAAGGCAGCTGACTGGGGTGGTGTAATACTCCCACCGCCCACTATTCCCCTCTGCCTGAAATAGTGTGCTGGATGTTGATGGTGCGTGCTGGATTACTTTTCGTTAAAAGTTAAATAAGATTTCCTCGAATGATGCCCGGGAGGGACGAGGGTGTCTGTGCTAGTGGGCCACCGGGACGGAGTAACTAGTAACTGGAGAGTCCCTGTCATCTGGTGTCCTGTCCCGTCTTCGTTCGGTTGTGGTTTTTGAACTAAAACATGAGCCCGCCACCGTTTCTAGATAACGAGCATTAGGTGGTGGTGGATGACGGTTTTTTTTCTCTGACGTGTTGGAGTTGCCTTCGATGCTTGTCTTTGATTTTGTCGTCCGTTGATCTTGTTCGCGGTGGACATGATCAGAAGGATGGTTAGCGACTGCGGAAACATCCGAGAATGCGGCGTGGATTCATCTTTTAATCAAACACATTTCTGTCAGACTCGAGGACATGATAAAGGTGTTCAAACACAGACTGAGAAGACTCCAATTAAGTTTTCTTTTCAGCTATTGAGTGTAGTAATGACCACTTTCTATAGTTGCACTCATATTTTTATCGTACTGGTCGGTTATTCAGATTTTTAATTTGAAATCATTTCAATTGAGGTGTGGCTATAGAAAATTCCTCAAAGTGTACACCATAATTCCATGTGTGCTCGACTGATTTTTTGCCTTGTTTCTGTCTTAATTTACGGTTCCAATTACGTCTCCTAAATGAAATTACCCGCTTAATCCCGACACCGTGGCGTCTGGCCACTGGCAAAAAGAACCGCCAAACCGTGAATACCGAAATGCCTCTTTACCGAAACAATGAGAAACAAAACCGAAACAAAACAATTTACATTTCGTCGCAGTTTCCTCGTAAATTAGGTGACTTAAAGCGACCGCGATGGTGACGGTGGCGAGGCGACCTAGTACTAGACCAAGTTTGGCCGTTCCTCGGCAAGTTGGCTCGCTTGCTTCCTCGTTCCGCTCGCTAGCATCAACCGTGTCATTATTGTGCAAATTGTAGCACATTAGGGGGTCCCTCTCTTTCTTTCTCTCTTTCGAGGTCAGTTCCTTGAAGACGTCTCGTCAGCACGGCTGGTACGACTTCTCAGCGGCGAGGAATCGCGGCTAAAAAGAAAGAAAGAAAGAAGAAACGCTTCAGGACACACCGCGACCACTCGATTATGAGATCCTTGCCGTTTTCCTCGTCACACCGGACGCGGGCGTCGCGGAATAGGGAAGGCTTACGATATTGACCAAGTAATAGGCACAGCAGAAACAAACACTTTGCCACGGTTCGGTTGGCACGATGGTGTTGCGCGGAGTGTCGCGGAGTGAAAAACGTGCCGCGTCGAAGGTTTTCCAACGAGGGTGAATAAATTTGCATAATGAAGCGGTGTGTGGGGTCGACGGAACGGAGCCGCCACTCCCAAGTTCTGCTGCACTGTGCGGTCGTGGAAAATCGTTTTGTGCCACGATGCCACGGTGCCACTTCGATCTGCGATCTGTGCGGCCAGTTAGACGACTAGAAGGGCCCTCCATGGTTCATCATCATCATCATCATCATCATCGGAGCGGCAGCCGGGAACTGAAACTCTCTCGTTCTCGTTCTCGTTAAATTAAATCACTTTGAAGTGTGACCGAAGGCCGAGGGCAGGTGAGCAAAAAAAAAGTATGTGTCACTCTTCTTCGCTGGTGACGTTGCGCTGTCCTCGAAGGACATTTTATGCCACCTTTTCTTCCGCAGTACGATGATAGGTGATGGCGGTGGTGGTTGCATTAAATCCACCACAGGCCACTCGACTGGCCGCCCACTCTCCTCTCGGTGGGAGTGAAAGTGGTTGTTGAAGTGTTATTTAACATTTATTAGTTGGCCAGCGAGCGAAACCCATCCAGACTCTCTCTTTGCGAGGGAAGATTTTGGATTTTCGTTATCCAATCTGCCTCCTCCATTTCCTCTCACGTTTTTGGTTTTTTGGTTTGTTATTGTATTTTTCTTGCTGCGCGGTATGACCTTTTGGGTGAAAGTAATTAGATAAGAAAGCGCAAAAGTGGCTGTGAATGACCTTTCAAACGTTGAACGCAACGATGATTTGAATAGAAAAAAAGCAACCGCAATCCCTGTTGGTCAGTGCTGGACGATTTATACTTCAATACTTCAATTTTGAAGAAATATGGTGAAAAACAATATAAATTGAAAAATGCACCTAATAAAGTGGATGAATTATAAGCTTTCGGGATGAAAACGTGCAAACAGGAAACTTAAGGGGGGACTTCGGTATTTTCGGGCCAAAAAAGGCCCTTTTTGGACGATTATTTGTGACGTAACCATTCAACTTTAGTTTTTCAAGTAAATCACATAATAATCTACAACTTTTGAAGAATATTTGGTATTGTTTTGAGCAACATTCATTGAAAAATTAATCCATGGCATCAAGTTTTGGTAGGCGTGTCGACGAAAAGTTACTTTTTACGGTGTCCATCGTAGCGACATGACGGGCCATCTGAAAAATACAAATCGATATTCGTTAGAAAGGTTATAAGTTTATCTAGGTAACTCCGGAGAGTTTTTGTTGATATTCCAATTTTTCGATTTTTGGCAGATTTTTGAAGTTGAAAAAGTGATGCTTTTTGCGATTCTGCCAAAAAAACGAGCTTTACAGAATTGTTTTAAAAAAAGTATAAACAATTGTAATGATCTCTCGACGGGGTTACCTAGCAAAAAGTGTGCAGATTATGTGTTAAAAATTTCAAATCAATCGGACTAGTAGTTTTTACGGTACGATGGACACCGACTTTAAAAACGTTGGTTTAGGGAAACGTTCTTCAAAGTAGCGGGCTGCATGGAGCCTTGTATGAAACGCGGATTTTCAAAAATCTATAACTTTGTCAGTTTTGCTTCGATTGATCCAAAATTTTTACACAATGTTCTTGAAAGGATCAGCATTCAGGGAAAAATGTTAAAAATATGTGTCACAAAAAAATTGTATATCTCTGTAGTGCGTTCGTGGGATTTGAATTGTTACTTATTTATAACCAAGCTGCAGCATTTGGAGGGAATTTCTTTTAATAATAATAAATCGTTAACTCGGTTAATCAGTGTGGACCAACTGCACACAACGTGCGTGCATGTGTGAGCGCTTGTTATGTTTCGCACAAAGCAAACTCCATTATACGACCAACGGACGATGGCCGGCGTGGTCCGTGGAAAGCCTTTGCGTTCGTCCTCGTTCACGGAACGGTCGAAACCGTTGAGCGAAAAGTGAAATCATTTCAGGATCGGCATTCACAAAGCCACTAACAAACACATACACGCGGTTGCGTTTTCCAAGGTCCTTGGCCCCGAGTGACCGAGAAGGAGACATCGGCCGTCATCGTCCATCGCCAACATCTTCACGCAGAACGCAGAATACAGAAGACGAGGAAGTGAACTAAATTATGCACGATCTGATTTCCTCGGTTTTGTTCACGTGCACCCTACTACCGGCCCTGGACTCACACAGAGCCACGCACGACTAGTGAGCGCTCGGCCACCGCATCGAGTCTCCGGTCGGTCAACGAAAGGTAAATCGTTCAAACGTCAGTTTCCATGAGAGGAGGGGTTCGGTGGGCCAAACGGTTAGGACTTAACACTACCAACACCCTTCTCTTTCTTTTCTCCCTCACCGTTCCACTCCTAGCAGACGAAACGGCTCTTTACGGTATCCTCGCCCGCGACCTGGCCCCAAAATTGCGTTTACGTTTCGCTTTTTGCGCGTTCCGAGGAGAAAAAAAAACGGGAGGAAGAGAGGGAAACGATTCCGTGACTTTCTTCTGTTCGGTCCTCGGCTCGGCCATGGCCACCCCTATTCCTCCCCATCCCTAGCTAGAACCTTTCTTATTATTGATGGAATGGAAGAAAACGCACAAGGAAGTCATAGTTTTTGCTTCGAGAATGGACTTCACGGGACTGGCTGACGGCTCCGGCTCCTGGGCCTGGTGGTATCTTTTATTTAGTTCCATTTTGCTGGCATAACCCACCCGGCATTCGCTGGCGGCCACCGGCACAAGGTCTCTTTTCTTTCTTCTTTCCTTTCCGGTGAACTGGAAAAGAGCTGGTGGACGGGTGGTGAGGGGCAATAGGAAGCAAAACAACAAAAGCGGAAACACGTGTAGTGGCCGAGCCATTGCAAAACGGCGCGAAGAACGCAGACGGACCGACGGAGCAGCAGATGGCCCACGGCAGCAAAAAGAAAAGCCGGAAAACAACGGCAGCCCCTGGCCGTGGTTCGTTGGATTCCATAACCGTCGGAACTTTGGAACGCGAATGTTTCTGAGGGGGGGCTCACCAGTAGCAACATTGTGGCCCCTGCGCTGTCAGTCCGCTGGAGCGCGCGACCGAACGAACGAATGTCAACACAAGCGATGGTTGAACGGAAATCTTTTCGGCTAGAACCCATGTTGACAATTCTCCAGCAACACCCCGAGAACCCAGGACGAAAGGAAACGGAACGGGTTCTCTCTTGGTCGGTTGGACGGACTCTTCGTCTTCGTCTCGGGCGTCATTGGGAGCGTCGATTTCATTTCATTTTACGTTCTATTATTTATGAACCTGTCGCATGCTGACGATATCATCGCAACAACACATTTCCAGTGTGCCCGGGTGGTTGGTGGTGTCAGGGGGTGGCGGCATCAACACGATCATGGTACGCACGCATACACATGTCTCTATCATGGCGCAGGAAGTGAAGAAGCGTTGGTTTGCGTTCGTTCAATCAATTCACCGCCAGGGCAAGAACCGTCTTCTGCTCCGTTGAGGCTATTGTTTTGGTTGGATCCAAGCAGGCCGCCAGACACACATACACAATCATCGGATGGATATCGTCCCCCCCCGCCTGCTTGGATGAACCTGTTGATGGGGATAAGGGGATGATTATCGGGTGGGCCGGAGGAGGTGGCCAATAAATGTGAAGTGGGATCCCAGTCGCAACGCCAGTCTTTCGCTGGAACAGAAGATATAGCAACACAAGAAGCGGAGTTTTAATGGAGATGTCTTTTGTTTTGCTTGCTCGCACCAATACACGGAGAGCAGGAAAGCGTTCTGATGTATGATGAGCTTATCCCGGTGATTGAGCGAAGGTTAGTTAGCTATGCACATGGTCGGTGATTTGGAGTGCACTGGAACATTTAATTTTTCAACATTCAACGAAGATGCAAACGAGTCGAGCATCTTTCGGTTGACCGCTTCGGTCGACATCATCATCATCATCATTGGAGGAGACTAAATGGTGAGCACCTTCTCTTGTTCTCCTGGAAAGGGGTTCCCCTTGAAGACACAGTATTTTTGCACTACCACTACCACTATACTTTTGGTAAATCCGAATCAGCAGAGATAAAGAATTCAAATGAATGTTGCTGTTGCTGGTGGGCCAGCAAACCCCCTTCAAATATATGAATATTGCCGAGAAACGGTATCTCGGCTTCATTCATGATGCATGTCTATGGCTCAGAATGCTCGTTCAACATCCTTCTACCGCCCCCAGCATCATTCTCTTTCTTGCCGCATAATACATTCAATTCAATGCTCTCGCTCTCTCTCGTCCCTCTAAGCCTCAAAAAGGGGACAAAACGAAGACGAACAGCAATCTCCCCGTTGTGTAGCGTCCCGCGTGAGTTTGTTTGTGAGATTTATTTATTTTAATTTTTCCTTCCGATTTCCTACCCACATCCACCCCTTCTTTCCCGTCCTCCCCCAAAAGGGGCGCTTATTTTCTTTTTGATTGCTTAGTCTTAAGTCACCACCAACGCCATTGGACTGGAGCGAACGAAGCGAGCTGGATTATATAGCGAGCGAAATGTGCCGGGCGGGTTTTCGTATCAGTCGATCAGCTTGGATGGGTCGGTTGGGTTGTTGTTTTCATTAATCCTTCATCCCCCACTTGGCCTCCTAGGCTCCCTCAGGTGCCAATGCTACCGTTCCTTGTCGAACGGAAAAACGGATTCACCGAGCACGAGAATCACGAGCATTTGTCATTCGTCTGTATTGCCGCTGGAGGACAGCATTGAATGGAATTGTATAGGGGGTGAGGGAGCTGATCTTTCTCGAATTTAGTATCGAGAAGCGTTCGGTATGCACATGCCAGACCCCGGTCGTCTCTTATTCTATCGGTTTGGTTGTACGGTTTTTAGGAGGGGATGGTGATGCAACACATTCCCTGGCAAACACTCACATCGCACGGTCGCCCTGAGTGCCTGTCTTGAAAATTGCATCGATCCTAAGTGCGAGCTCCTGGTACGGTGTGCTCGGGAGACAGTGATGAGCCTGCCTGCCAGCTTTCCATGCAATGACAATCATCTCCATCAGCCCGGCATCCCAGTTTTATTACCCATCACGCCGGCAGACAGGCAGCAATCGCATTTCGAAGGTTCTGGTACGCAGCGGCAGTCCTTGTTAGTCCTCGAGGCAAACGTAATCACTTGCAGTGAAGGCGCTCGCCTTGGTTCTTGCATTCTTGCGTGCGGCGACGGGAACGACCGCACAATGACAGTGACAAGCCCGCACGACACTGACGATGCTGATGCTGATGCTGATCACAGGCCTACATTATTGATGACAACTTCCAGGTGATGCGTGTATATTTTAATTTAATATTTTCCGACCCCCGGGCCTCGGCGAAAGAAGCAAATTGTCTGCTAAATATTTCATTACCACGGGGCACCACGCAGTCCGCCTTGCGGCCTTGCGGCGTTGCGTCGTTGTTGTGGGGCCGACCGTGGTGGCGAGCATCGCGGTTTCCCACCGGGCACGAACGCTGACGCTGACACTGCTGACGTTGGTTCTTGGTTGCTTCACCTAAAAGAGGCGGTGACAAGGTTCCCTGGGCAAGATGAGGCTGATGAAGATGTGCTGAAGAGTGATGAAGATGATGGAGCGCGCACCGGGTACCCGGGGCAGATGATCATCCCGACATCGAGACCCACGAGCCACCTCACCGTCTCCGTGATTTTGCCACCGGCTAGGTTCGTTGGTACGATGGCCACGATCGATTGCTGCAGTGGGACTTAAGTGGTTTTAGGGTGACGGAATATTTAAAGGCGGCTCGAGGGTATTTTTTACGACGTTTTGAATATTTAACGCCTCGGAAGAGAGTCTTGTGAGCCTCGGCCCGTGAAAGGAGAAAAGTGGTGCTCGTATCTGCTTCCCACCAGACTGACACTCCGAGGACGAACACGACGACGACGACGACGACGATGAATGATGGAAGACGGATTTAAGCGAGCGCGCCTTGCAGCACCACCATGGACCAAAGCAAACCACGGGCATCGCGGCCTGTAGCGCTCGGGATCGTGATTGAAGCTCGACACAATTTGCCATAAACTATCACGATGCACGGCGGTGAATAGTTTTGTAGCCTCGGATCGTGTGAAGCTCGGATTGTTCGTCAATTATTCACCGAATTCTGCCAACAATGAAGTGTGCCTGTCTTCGCACAACGGTTTTGGGGATTTTCGGTTTTCCTGATGGGGATGATGTTCGAACAAGGAGGGATTTTTGAGGATTTCGATACGATACCGGGAATTCCGGAATTGATTTTGCAACGTTATGTATGGTTCAGGCAGTAGCTGGACTGGAAGGTTAACCATGTGATAAGATCTGAGATGGTTTTCCCGTAATTTTCGTTCCAAAACTTCACCACCATTCGCCTTTCAGATATGTGGCACGATGCACTGTTCAGGAGTCTGTTCTAGATAGATTATTCTGAAATTAGAATTTTGATCCCAAGAAGTGCGTTGCTAGGACAACCATCGGAGACTGCATTCATTGGAACATCAGCAGGGCATGCAACAGCAGCTGCAGTAGTCCGACTCGGCCGGAACCGGTATAGATGGAACGGGACGAACAAACGGTCGATGTTCCAGTATGGGCCTGATTGCCATATGATCCTGATAACGCTGCCGATGTTCCGGAATGTAAGGTTCCTGTGAATAAATACCACAAACCACAAAGAACAATGCGCCTCTCACACAGTGTTGCCAGGACGCAAACTTACAGTTTTCTTTGGTGAGGGACATGCAGCCATCGGGTTGATACCGGTGTACGATAACATGTACGTCGAGTTCCAGAGCGTGTTTTTGTGTAGCTTTTTTTGATACATTGTTTGAAGCGAACAGTGAAGCTTGGACGGAGGATCTTCAATTTGGGTTGGCTGGTGTCTGGGTTGAATAGAGTGCAAATGGTTACTCCGATTGACACTTTTATTCGAAGCCTACTTTAGAGTTATTTTATTGTACAAGAAAGTTGTCAAGATTCGCGACTCATCCTTCCAAAGCTTAACGTATTTATTAAGAGTCCTCATAAAATGGAGATGTTTTATTCGCTTGCCGCGATAGCTTGTATGTCTCTCGTGCCTCATAATGCTCATAGAAAAGCGATCAGAACTCGTTAATTGATGTCAATGTCGTTATGCAATTAATGCCCCGTGTAGAATCGGGAAAAAATGAAAACTGGAAAAGCATGTCTGACTTGCATCCGGGGTTTACCAAATAATCCTCGTCTAATCCGGAAAGAATGCCATTTTTTGTCCTCTCCACTCTCTGTCCAGCGCTCTAGCCAGTCCATTTTCCTCTATGGAGTGCTCCGGCTAGTACCAGCGACCGTTTCTTGCCATTTTGCCCCAGCACGGCCATTTCCTGACAAAGATGACGCCATTGACAATTGCCCGTTCACAATTCAACTCCGGAATCATACGAACCAATCACAAGGAAATCACAAGACAATCGAATTACACCAGCTCTCTGCCCAGGGAGCTGTGGAACCATCTCGCAGAAAAAGAACCCGAGATCTCGGTTTGGTTTTGGCAATTTTTTTTGCTCCCTTGCTTCTGTGGTATTTTTCTTTTTTTTTCGCTGCGGTGTTTTGTTGGCGAACGGCCACAAATTATCCACCAACCGAGACATTGGTGACGGTGGCCAAGGCGCTCCCAAAAACGCCAAATTGTCGAATCGCAATCACCATCAAGCACATCAGTGCGGTGCTGGGATCTAGCCGTTTTGCCGGGGAACCGTGGGCCGTGCACGGAATTCAATTTTGTGGCGCCCATTTTTCTTTCCGTTTCGATCATCGCCACACCGGCCAGTGTCTAGCCATCGGCGGCTCAATCCGTTAGCGTTCAGCGATTGGAGAAGAACGGGACTGTAGAGCAATCGGTTTATTTTTTGTTGTTGCTAGGAATCGGTCGCACCGATGGACGGAAATGAGAATGAATGTCGAGTGACTAACCTGGCAACCGGTGGTGACGCTCTTTCGACGGCCGGTATCGGCGGGGCAACCGGATTTATGCAAAATGGCACCGCCAAGCCGACTTCAACTGTTGGCATAATTTTCACCAAAAATAATCCAAAAAGAAGAATCCTCTTCCCCATCTCTCAGGTGTTTGCGTTGGCAATGTTCATCGAACTTATAATTTGTACACGGTTCCTACTACCTCTCAGACCCTTCCCCGGCACAGGGAACGGATAAATCTCTCCAGGCCTAACGGGCGTTTGTGTCCCCATGGTTTGTCTTTCCAGCGCTTTCGTTCGCTCGTTTTTTCTCAAACAAAAACTTTACCGTCACCAAATCAAAAGTTTCATATTAAATTGCAAAAAGCCGGCCAGATGATGATTTTCCTGGGAATTTTCCAACCGCTGAAACGTTTCGGAAAAAAGGGGGAAAAACCTTGCCCATGGAAACAGTTTGGAGCTGAAGCGTATCGCCAGAATGCGGCACCGTTGGCCCTTTGGCTAATGATATCGAACGGGCAGAGATAAATCGATCGATCGAAGAGGCAATCATCGGGCCATCGATCGGATCAGGCGGCCCGGCCAACCGCCGTGTAACTCTGGCGCTCGCTCGAGCCTGAAACATTCATCACGCCCAGCACACGGCAGCGTCGGCAACAGGCACTCCTGGCCGAAGGCCTTGGCTTCCTCGCTCCGCATTCGTCCGTTCTTCCCCTTTGCCACCCCTTCGGTGATACAGAAAAGTTTGCATAATTTTTGCCCCTTTTTGCTGCACATTAACTTTTCAAGCCAGCCGATCGAAAGCCACTTCCGGGGCGTTGTGTTGCTTTTCACGGGGTGCGCCAGGAATCCACTCCCTCCCCCCCCCCCCCCCTTGCGACCAGGAATTCCCGAAATTCCATTTCTCCAAGACCTCGTGCAGCTAGGCATGGCGTGGCCAGGAGGAGGAAAAAGTTTGCAAATCTCATCAATAATCAGGCGGCAGCTAATTTGCATATTCGATGTGTTTGGCAGCCAGAGCGCACAGGCCGAGGCACAGCGCAAGGATTCTTGGTATAGGGCCTCTTCGACCACCAGCGTTGCCCTGGCACCGAATCCGGGCCAGCTGGCAGAGACCGAGCTCTGATGCTCTGTTGGAAACAGTTTCCGAAACTCCGGAATCAACTTTTCGCCCTCCCCGGAAGTTGTTTTGCAGTCAGTATGCGCGCGTGTCAGAGCCAGAGTGGTTGTTTAACTGTTTACAGATGCTGCTGCTTTATCGGAGATTATATCCGCCAGGTGAGCATACTGACGGTAAGCAGCCATCTTCGATTCGATTCGATTCGAGAGATCGATGAACGGAACAGTAACGGTCGCCGTTTCGATCACTCTGATTGACACAAGGAAGGCACGGTACTGTCATCGGTCGGCAAAGGTCGAAGGCAAAGAATAGAACTGCAGTCATCCACACCGATAGCGCCGATCCACTCCCGGGGCTCGAAAGTCATCAATTTTTCAAAACAACTTTCATCCGTTTAGTGCACATCGGCTGGCGGGTGTCACGGTACGGGTGTGTTCGCAGTGAAAGAAATGCAGCTGACTAGCAGTTGAATAAGTAAAAAGGGAGAGCGTCACGGAGCGTCCGGTACACCTGGTGCTGATGGGCAGCCGTGATGATGATGATAATGTCTCCGGTCCGTTAATCGCATTTGTTCCACTGCCGTTCCACTGCCGATTGATGATGACAATACAGTGGAAGCGGTGGCGGAACGGTGGAGTTATCGGATTCGCAATTCAGTTAGATTTGTGTCCGCCGATGGTACGTCGGGTGGAAAGTTTCGCGACTAACGAGGACGAGTTAGGGAGCATAAGTTTTCTTGTGTAAAAAAGCGCTTTCCACGAGTAGTCGTTGGAGATGAAGTGGTGAGATGTTATGCTATTCAGAACCGCAGTTAGAAGTCTAATTATTTAAAGTTGAACGTACGGATAATGGGGGTAGCGGAGCATTAGTTTTAATTTGTCGTTTCCATTTTGATGTTATCCCGGAAGATAGACCACGGGCAAGTACGGGATATTTAACGAAATGATTTAAGGGTAGTACTAAGTTTAATTCGGGTCCAAAATATGCTTCCTTTTGGCAATTTTTTGTGAAGAATCCATTCAACCTTTTTTAAAGTGAATGCCATAATAAACTGCAAATTTACAAGAATATTTGGTTCTACTTTGGGGATTAAGGAAGGCCTGTTTTCGAAAAGGTACTTTTTCCGCTGCCCATCATAGTCACGTTATGGGTCATCCAAGATTAACAAATTAGCACTTTTTTGTTAGAATATAAGTTTATCCAAGTAGCCCTGTTGAGTTTTTGTTGAATTTCACAATTTTTCGATTTTTGGCAGATTTTTGAAGCAGAAAAAGTGATCAAACTATGATGGTGACGGATTAATCAATGATCCAACCGGGTTCGTCGCTTAAAAGGGCAAGTCTTTTGACTCAAAACAAAATCCATTCGTACCAGTGCCAATCGTTGCTGCGTGATGGGTGATCGGAAAAATACAATTCAATTTTCTTTTCATAGATTATAAGTTTACCTACGTAGCACAGGTGAGTTTTCGTTGATTATCCAATTTATCAATTTTTGGCCGATTTTTGAAGTTGAAAAAGTGAAGTTTCTTTCTCGATTTTGTCTAAATAAATATATTCGTGTTTTACATCATTGTTTAAAAAAAAGTATAAACATTTTTTATGAAAACTCGACGGGGCTACCTGGCCAATAGTGCACAGATTATGTGTTCAAATTTTCATTCCGGTTGGTCAAGTAGTTTGCTACGATTGGCACCGACTTTGAAAAATAAAATGATCGGACCTTATATTCCTTCATGCATGAACACCATGCAATATCACCTTCATAATTCCTCGATACAATTTCATGTTGGACACCAATATTTGATCGGCAACGTTGAACAGCTACTGCTCTACCATTAAACCAAGTGAAGGAATGGCACCCTCATAAAGCACTTCCTACATAACGCAACGCTCCAAACGATAAATAAAGCGATCAGTGGGTGCAGGCCACTAACATGCACCATCAACATTAACTAGCCCATCACTCTCACTTCCTAATCCCATTTAATTGTCCACGGCCCTAGCTCCTCCTCCACCAACGCACCAGCAACGCGTCTGGCCAGGCCTGATGTGGAAATGTGAAAACCCCACTTACAATGAAAATACCAAACGCAGCATAAAAGCCTTCTAGGAACAAAAGTCATCACTTGCCCACCTCCACCAGCCAGCCGAATGATTACGAAACAAAAGATCAAATAATGACATTTCGTTATCATTAAGTACGCGGAAAGCGTTTGCAGCGGGAAAGGGCGCCATCTCTTTCTTTTGGAGCCGACTGTCAGCAACGGCGTTTCAATTTTCTGTCTTATCGTTCGCGCACGTGCCCATAAACAATAGACAACGTTGCAACGAACAAAGAACGACGATTGCGACTGGGGGCCGCCAACGGTGTGGTGATCGCGACGAGATAAAAATGCGAAGAGTGAAGCTGTCGTCGAGTTACCGAATTATGCGGCCCAGTCGACGACGGTACTTTGGGCGCCATCTTTCCAATTGACCTGTTCGCAGTTCGCGAACTGGTTTAAAGCCGGTCGCTGGTCGGCCAAGGGTTGTGCGTGGGCGTGTGCTATGCCAGCTCTCGAGAGCAGCCCCATCTCGAGTACTTTAACTCAATTTCCGCCCGTGACGCCGGTGTCACAGGCGCGATGCTGAAGATTGCGTAAAAGCGATGGCGTCCGCGCGGCATTCGAATTAGGCGCGACAGTCGACAGTCGTTTTTGACTCGTTTTTCAACCGGTCAGAGGTAGAGAGAGAGAGAAACAGAGAGTGGCATCAGCAGATAGCAGCGAATATCGCCAACCAGTTGATGGTAGTGGCCGCTGCTGGTTCGCCCTGGAGCCGGAATTCAATTTTGAGTCTGCGGCTTGCCATCGGCGCAATTGCATTTGACGCGACACATGTGTGCGTGGGGCTCTTATGACTCTTATCGGTCTACTGCTGCTGCACCAAACGACAAAAAAGCGGTTCCGGTCCATGTGGCGCTTGGAGCCGAAGAGAGCGGACGGAACATTGTAGACAAAATGGCTGCCATCATCGTACTCGTAGGCGTGGGGTTACGATCAAGGTGTCTCCACGTGTGTGTCGGTGTGTATGTGTGCTGGTATTTTTTTTACGTCCCCAGTGTTGCCAGGATTTACGATCGACTTGTATTTCCAGCAATTTCCTGCTCGTCTCGTATGCTGCTGCGGTTTACACAGTCTCCGATGCCGATGATGATGCACACACCCGTTTTTTTTGGTCTGTATGCCAGTGTGTGTGCGTGTATGTGTGTGTTTATGGTTTTGGCAAACTCAACCTGTGTGCTCTGTCGTTGTGCAGTGTTTTTCCGGCACTGGCTCCATGAACAGTGGAAAGGAAGGAGACATTATTTGCGTGATTTTTACACAAACCTCGCTCCTAAAAGAAACACTTTTCCATCCTCCTCCCCAGGAAACCCCTTTTTATCGGATGGCGGTTCGGAGTGTGCGAGGCATGTCCTTATCGATGTCGATTGGAGAGACAATGTGTATTCGAGGCGAAGGTGTACCTTCGGGTGTTCCGGAACAGTCGGAAAAGGCAAACAAGCCGTGGCGGTTCCCCGGCGTTTGGAGTGTCAGTTCGGTTCGTCGAAGGTGAATCACGTCGATTTGCCAACTCGTAGCTACAGCTCTGTGGTCTGGGAGCGTTAGAACAACAACAGAACGCGCACGTTCCGCAGCCGTACCGAGTCGTTTGCCGAGGAAACCGATATCCGTATCGATAGGTGATAAGAAATAACAAACGAGGTGAACAAAGGTGAGAGCTACACACAGCTGCGGGAGTTGCGAGAATAGAAAGCTATTTAACTTTTTGATTTATTTGCGCTCGAGTTTGATGATCGTAAGCGAATGCATGCGGTGGGTTCTGATTTTCCTATCTCATTCGTCGTGACATCCGCAGAGAGCTTTTTGATGGTTTTGCCAGTTGATAGCGTCAGTGAGTGAATTGAAATCTATTCCTGGCAATGCAAAGAATCATTGCTTTTTTCAGGTATACTCAAAACATTCCCGTTTATATGCTTTTTGAGGTTATGATTATGAAGCTTCCGGCTATTCCGCAAACATCTGCAAAACCATCATCACCGTCGTCACCGTGTTCTGCAGAAAGCTAGCACATGCTCTACCATCGCTATCGCTCATTGAATACAGGACTGATCAGCGCAGCATTGTTCCCGGAATACCGTGTACAGCAATGGCCCGCGGGTCTCGAGAACGCAATGGGCGAACCTCAATGGCGAAGGAAGCTCTCAGAAACGCGGAAATTCGAAAACCGGTTCAAAAACGCCACCAGCTACAATGCACTGCATGCCGCTCGGCTTCGTGCTTGTCAGAACACAGAATAGAATCCAATTCTCGCGTACATCATCGGTTCATCATCGGATCATCACAATCTGTAACATTTCTCCTCCTCCTCCTCCTGCTGCTAGTACAACCGACGATGTAACGAGATGCACTTTCTGACGTAAATGCGTTCCAATAGCCGGGCAGGACCTTGGGGCAGTACACACCAGCGGATGAGCTCCGCGGATGGTCGCGCGATTGTATTGCGCGAATCCAATCAGTTCGTCGGAACCATTTTCCTCCGCTAATGGGGCACCATTCAGTGGATCGGCATGCAGCGGAAGATTCGCGCGGAACCGGCGAACGGCGAACGGCGAACTGGTTGTCCTCCGGTTGGACAATGGGTGTTTTTTTTTCGCCTGACCTTTGGCCATCTCGTCTCTGCCTTCTGCTTCCTGCCCTGCTCGGTGGTTTCTCGCCGTCTGCGTACGAGATGAAGGAAGTCCTGGTCCTGGAGTGGAGTTGAAGGTACTGGGCCATGGGCCACGAAATCAACTTCCGCCATCATCCCGTGGATTGGGGCGATGATGATTTGTAGTGACTTTACCCCTTGGCGAAGGAGCGAACGCAGAATCTCTGCCCGGTACGATGTAGCGCACTAATCAAACGCCGGAAGTTGGCACGCAGTGGGCAGAGGGTGCGGAGTGTCCCCTTCCGCTGCCCTTATTCTTCCCTTTCCCGCTTCGCCAACAGTCTAGGGATCAAAAGGCGAAGGACGCTTGATTCAATCATGGTAGATTGCATTTCGATTTCGTCGCTCGAAGGCACACACGCCCCGTCGGATGTCAGGACACGCACGCATATTGGCAAATTTAATCGTCACGCCTACTTTTTTACACCCCGACCATGGCTCGGTCTCGTCGGATTATCCTGCTGCTGCTGCTGCTGCTGCTGCTTGATGTGCCGCATCTAGTCGTCTGTGTTCGGGGAGTCGCACGTGGACGTACGTGCGTTTATGCAAAATTGGAATCGCCTGCTACATCGTGTCACCGTTTGGCCGCCTGTGGCCTTTGGCATCTTGGGGGCAGGTAAAAGGTTATGTTCCCGGAGGGTAGGTAGTCCGTAGCCTTTGGCCTCCCGCTGTCGGCACCAGATCCGGGAATCCATCAATCGGATGTTGCCGATCAATCGGATTCGGTTTTTGGGTTCCAGGTAAGGGCTACGGTCGGCGAGATCGGTTGTTCGTCGCCGCCATTCTTACAATCGGGTTATAGTTATGCAAATTGACGGTGTGGTGCTCTCTCCCCTTTATCCTGGACCCTAGACGGGTACTGTCTAGCCGGCAATTACCGATTAGTGCAAAGGGGTTCAATCCAATCAAGGTGGCCCCTGGGCGATGCAGTGACACCGTTCGTCATGTTACCGCACCGGAAGCACTGTCATTAAATCAAAATTAGGCTTAAATTGCGTTATTTGGTTGGCTTTTGGCAAAGTTTCGCCAGGTGGAAATGTGGCAAGCGAAGGAATCCGCATGGAATCGCTGGGTTCTCAAAGGAATTACCTTTTGACGAAAGCCGCAATGGTGGTTTGTTCAATTACGGCATCTTTAGACAGGATAGTTCTATTCGAAAACTATAAATACAGCTAGCCCTGGACCCCTTAAATAACGCATATCTTACGCTTCATCGCCCACTAGCGTGACGGATCCGTTCTGCGTCTATTCTGTAGATTCAATTTGATATCACTGAGCTGGAAGCAAAAACAAAACAACTTATTTCACACCCAAAAAAGGGATTCCGGACCACCTGCACCTGAAAGGCTTCATCGACCTGCTAGTGTGAAGCACAAAATGGTGTTCCCATTTTCTACAAATATCCCTTTACGGTCCGGAGAACCTCAGTATTCAGCCGCACTATTATGGTTCGAATGAGGGGCCATCGTCATTCTCCTGTTACACCTATCGTCATGCATGCGGTGAAATGTGTTTGATGTAATTACCGTACGCCAATCGAGGGTCCCCGACACGATGGGCACCGACTGTCCAAGCGGTAATTAGAGGTAGAGAGTGTTTTCCATTCGATACCCTTCATCGCCTGTTCGTCGGTCCTTCGGGGCGTAGGGAATGATGATGGCGATTTGAGCACTCAATCTCAACCAACCAACCATCCGTTCAACCCGTTCGGAATTGGTAGAAAAAGCAAAACATAAACCCAACCGTTGGAGGGAAGGGCAACAAAAAGGAAATTGGCGAAGGGGATGAGGCCACGGATCGGTGGTCAGTTCAAATTGTACGCTTCAATTAGTTTCCGAAACCCCGGAACGACCGCGCGAGCGGATTGGCTTTGGGATTGCGTAACGCTCATCCCTGCGACGGGGATGCCGGTGGGCGGTGTTGCTAGAGGAAGCGTGTACGGTGTACTATCGTGGATTTGAGGCCGAAAATTTGTGGTCGGTTTTCTGCACCCATTGTAACTGAGCGTATTGTACGTGTCCTTGCACTTTTTTGTAGTAGTTTTATTGAGTAGCTACCCATTTCAAATACTTTGAATGATTTTTTAGGTGATATCTTTAACAATTAATCATAAAATTCGTTTAGAAAAATAATAATTTTTTATTTGGACATTTTAAACAGTTATACAATGAAGCGTTCAGTTAAACACTTTTTATGAGTAAAAGTCCTTCGAATGGTATAAGTTAACTAAAATAAGACAACTCTTTAGATAAAAGATTTGTTTAATTTCAACAGATAAAACGTAATCAGAATGTGCTGCAGCTTACTTACTAATCCCTCCTATACTTGCCGTGATTAAAATGATTATTAATCCTTTTCAAGAATTCTGTCAACTCCAAGTGACGTTTGTTTATTTTAGCCTTGATTTTTCCGGCAAGCGTCAAAGTAACCACTGCTGCATCTCACACACATGCAGCGCTAATGAATGCGACTGCAAATACCACTCGAAGATTCATCGCTTACTAAGATATCCTCGAGAAGGATCGCTTCCAACCTCAATGGAAAATCGTCCCCAAAAACGAGTTGGCCAACACCGGGGACCGGACGTGTGTTGTGTCATTATTTTTCCCCAAATGGCCTCCCGTAATTCCATCGATTTAATGAAATTTATGTCCAAGCTAGGCGTTGCATTTGTTCGCACTCACCGCGCACCGATAGCCGAGAAAACGACTCACGCGGCTCCAGTATGGCCGAGCGTACCAGAACCGGAACCGAAACCGGAACCAGAACGACGCCAACGCGGAACACAGGAACATCGCACAGCGCACGAATGAGAGCGCGCTAAAACCCAAATTGAATTCGGACAAATAATAATGCCTCCGGGCGTTGGCGGGCCTCCGGTAGCGAGTCCGAAATCCGCTAATTTAATCCCGGTTAAAATTGCATTAGCCACCGGCACCGCTATCTAAATTTGTTTACAGCGTCCCTCCCGCCTCCCTTCAGTGCCGCGAAGAAGCGCATAATCTCCGGGTGTTTCACCGGGCGGGGGTAGTGAGGCGAGCGGCCAGCTGGCCCGCACAAAACCCAACCCCAGGATTATGTGGCTTTTTGGGTCGATCGCCTTAGCCACGTGGAGCCCTAGCCTTGCCTAGTCCTGGCCCTGGGTCTGGCCAATCGGATCAGTGGCTATATCGTTGCAATTGCCGTCCGATCAGTGGCCAGTGGCCGGTGAATGTTTGTTTCTTTTCGCTTTTTCGCTGGGCTGCTTTTCACTTCCAAGTATTCTCATTCCACGGCACGGAGCGAAAAGAGGAACTGCGGTACTGGTGCTTTCGCTTGGGGTGCTTTTGCTTCCTGCGGGATCCTTGCGGCCGTGAAAAAGGGCTGGAGAAAGTTCCTTGTTTAGGCCTCCCTTGATGCCACAGCGGTGATGGTGTGACCGCGTGCGCGTCCAGCCATCTAAAAGCCTTGCAGCCAAATATTGGGCCTACCTTGTAGGGCAGAACTTTTCCAGCTTCCGACCAGACACACCAGCAGCAGCTGGTTCCAGGTTCCTCCAGGAGGTCGGGCAGCGAGAAACTTTCCAACAAAACAGACGCGCTCCAAGGCACGTTGGGGGCGGTATCGTGGGACTTCTGCTGCTGCTGCTGCTGCTGCACCGAAGGGGGTTTGCAAATTAATTACGGTCTGGTGAGCCGGGAATTGAAGTTGTTATTAAAATTGCACTAACAATGCGCACGTTTTGCGGGCTGGAGGGACGCCTGCAGCTCGTGGAACGCACGCAGGACGCAGTCAAGAAACTTGTCTTACGGAGGAAAATTCCCGGGAGGTATGTAGGCCGAGTGGTGCGCGCCTTTTGAAGTTGCGCTTCCTTTCTTTGAGTGGCCACGTTGAGAACAACCGACCGGCTAGCGTTCATATCTTGCATTTCACCAAGGCTGATCCAGTTTTTGAGCAAAGTTTTTGATCAAACGATCGCCTGCGATGCTTTGATGAGTGAGATGGAATGGTTCGAGGCGTCCGTGGCGCTGTGTCTGTCTGTCCCGAGGGTCACCGAGAGATGGGAAAGGATTGCTGGACGAAAGCTGGTGGTTTGGTGGGTTTGTTTTTTTAATCAACTTATATCTGGCCGAGTGCGTCCGAGAGTGAGTTTTATGGTGAAGCTACCAAGCACCTCACTTGGCGCGGTGTTAATGGTGTGCTGTTGATGGAATAATGGAGCTTCGAATGCCGAAGGGCGCGCTTCTTCAACGTCACTGAGAGTTATGATATGATTCCATTTGCACAATGCCAGCATTCGCGACACTCTGCGATTGCGGAATGACGAGTTCCCTCGTTCGTTTTCCATCATTACGATCTGGGATTGTGGCTTTATAACTTCATAAAGTTTTATGCATCTCGTCCGTGTACGACTGTCATGCACGGAGCGGAATGTGGCTGTAAAATGGCGTCATCTGTGTTTGTGCCCGAGATTGAAAAGGGAAATGGTTGATTACAGCACAGTCTCTGCAGGCGGCGAGAGTCCCTCTAAAAGGAAGGTGAGGTGTTTATGCAGTTCCGCCTGCATATGTAGGAGCCCAAAAAGCGAGCTTTTAATGTACTGAATGACTCGCAAGCCGTGTGGGCGCATAGTGAACAGCAAGTTTACTGAAATCAGTGTACAGCTCCAGTTTGTTGTACTGGTCTGTTTGAACGGGCATCTCGGTCAATCTTGTGTGGTTTCCGTAGAGGATTTTTTTCCCGGAGATGCTTCCAAAACGTTAAAATTCTGATGGTGCTCTGGTAAAGAAGGAAGCAGCTCTTGCAAGGGTGCGCTCGTCGTTTGTGCTTCGCATAAATACATAACCTTTGACCGATACCAACTACTTGCCGGCTGTGTACACACCTACCTGGTCTGGCCAGGCCCTGGTCTGTTGACATTATTGGTCCAACAACTAAACAACTGTACTGGCCGGTCAAGGTACTACCTCGGACCGGCGTTCAGATGCCACGACTGGGAAAAGCTCGACCATATTGCTTTATTGCGCCGACCTTTGCTTCTCTCCAGGGGAGGTAGTGTGGTGTCCCCTTGTCCGTGTGCCGTCGCACATTCCCCCCCGCATCCCAGCGCAAGATGGCCACCGTTCTCGTCCTCTCGTATACTCGCGAGTCGTATAGAGGCCGTGTAGCTTGCTTTATTGCACATTGTATCTATATAACATCTTGGGTACTGCACCCTGGCACAAGCTGCACTGCATAAAGCTCCAACGCCAACATCGTGGAGGAGACGTACCGGGCCGGGAGGGGCCTAATAAAGTTTCATCAATTTAACGATGAAAAGTTATGTTCCAAGCCATGTTTTCATGCTCCGTTCCGTTCCGTTCCATCTTCCTTCCTTCGGTGTCTCGTCGGGCCTTAGTCTCTTACAGAACTTTCCTGGGCCCGTCCCGGTGGTGCCCGGTGGTGCTACGATGGCGCTGTCTGCGTGAATAAAATATGATGGCCCGGCACGGCCCGGTACCAACGAGCCAGCCAACCAGCCAGCCAGAGAGAGCCGCCCAACCTTGTCATTCATCTACGCGACACACGCCTTCAGCACACGCCTTCAGGAGGGAATAAAACATAAATACCGCCATCGGCCAGCCCATCGGGGCCCACGGTGGCGGTGTTGGTTGGGAAAAGCGGTTTATAGGTGGGACGTTTGCCACACGGGTAAAATGGTGTTGCAGGGCGCAGGGTATGGCTCCTACGGCATCTCACGTGTTTGCTGTGTCACCGGCTAGACATTGGCCCCGTGGTCGTAGCGAAGGCAATAGCTTACTGGGGCGCTCTATATTTTTGGGGGCACCACGGATTAATCCCGTTGGTCGCAGGACCACCTCACGGTGGCATGTGAGGTGGCCTTCAACTCCCTCTCTTTGTCGCTCTCTCTCTCTTTCTCTCTCTCTCTCTCTCTCTCTCTCTCTGTGTGGTCGCTTGAACAACAACAAAATCTCAGAACACAGAAAACGGAACCACAGCTGGCGGCCAACACCAGAAAAAGGCCAACAAGGCAAAGGCGGGAAGTGGTGAATCGGAAAAGAGGGATTTTTATGGTTCGCTCCGATCTTTACGACCGACAGCTGCTGCTGCTGTTGGCCACCTCACCGATGCCGATCGAGGACCAAACTTCTCCCCTCCACAAGGCCTGCGCTTCGATTGGAGCGAGTACCTAACGCTAGTGCTCAGCTGACGCCCCCCAGTCGATGGCCACACGCGGCACCGAACATAAGGAGTTAACCCGTTCATCACGGATCGCACCCACACCCACACACATGTGTCCCGGGGGAGGGGGTGGATGGTGGTGGGTGTTGGAGTCTTGTTTATCGGCGAAAATGGTGGAGCTCTCGTGGACCTCGATGGGGCGGTAGGGCGTGGGAAGATGATAGAAAGTGTCGTAAAAAGCTCATCATATCAACATAATAAACTCCATAAAAGGTAGCGAGGAATATATCGCTTTATGGGTCCGTAAATCATGTCCGTGTCCTCCTTCCTTCGCTCTGAGTTCCATTTCGTCCCTGGGTTTACGTTACGTGGAGCTTGGCGCTAGGATAGATGCAGAGCAGAGAACTAACGGAAGTGCACCAGGTACGCCTGGTCTTAAGGACCAGTGGACCATTAAGGTATGTGGAAGGTGCGCCATCGGGCATATTATTAATTTACGCGGAAACGGTGAACTAAAACGGCCAATCGATGGAACTAACCCACGGGAACTCTGGGTCGGGTTTTTGGGGTTCGTTTTCGTTTTTTTCTCTGGAGGTGACTGATGCGCCACCGTTATGCTAATGGATGGGGTGTGCTGTGGGCGATGAAAAACCGGCCACTTCAGGAACTAGGCCATTTCCAGGGATCCAGGGATCGTTGTGCAGAAGAAACAGAGGATTGATACGTCCTTTTTAGGCGCGAAATGAAATGGTTTGCTGGGATACGAATTGTGATCCAGGTGATTCAGTGCATGATTAGGTGTGATTAGTCATGTCCAATTGTTGGTGTCGTGCTAACGGTGGAACGGGCGTGTGGAAACTCATTTTCCTCGATTGCCCGCTGGTCGATGCGTGGAACTTGATCCAGAAAATAACGCTCCATAAAGTGATGCGCAATATTTTTGGCGAAATTTATTGTTTTCCATTTGCTAATGCTGCTCCCAGTAATGCTGGGGGAGCATAAAACCAGAAATGTCCCACCGCCCAGTTTTGGTACCAAAAAGTATGGATGCTGGTGTGCGTGAAAGCATTTAATTTTCATCATGATTCGAGGAACAAAATTAAATTAAAAGAATCCGGGCCAAACGAGGGTCGCATGATGTTTTGCGGGAGGCCATTTGGTGCCGTGGTGTGTTTATTAGTTTTGAAAGGTTGGAGGGGACAGACAGCCACGGCGGGACGGTTGGTTGGAGCGGTAATCGTTTTCCAACGAGTGATAACATTGCTACGACGACTACGCTGCTGCTTGCTTCGGGCAAGCCTGTTGTGAGGAAAAATATTTTCTTCAATTAAACGCCTAATGGTGGACGGTAATGTTTAGTGTGCTGCTTCTAGGTACTATCCAGCACTAACCAGCCGAGAACTGTTATTAATTTATTTACATTTTATAATTAATATTTGAGCGAGACGCAATATGCACGGCAGCATCTATATTTTGGAGTTTTAATTTCGGTTGCCCAACGACTGGCAAATTATAAAAGGCACGTGAGCTTGGGAGCGCTGGAATTCCTGAAGGATCCATTGCGCTCTTCAAACGAAAGGGGACAATCCGATGTTCCGTTATTAACGGTATGACAGTTGAAAGCAGTTTTTGGTGTCAGGCGCTCGTCGAGGCGACAAAAACGAGGCGATGGCATGAAGTGGACACTTTGTACTAGCCCGGTCCCGTTCGTTCGTTCGTTCGTTTGTTCGCCCGAAGTGGAGTGCGATTTAATGAAAGCGAGTCCGCGAGAGGCGAGTGCTGGCGCGTTCCATTGGCGCGCGGTTATGGAATTGGACATTGAAATTCCATTTTCACTCCCTGCAGCCCTGCTTCTCGCTCGATGGTGAACAATTATGCGCCAGGCGAATCCAGCGTTTTTGTGGCCAACGGAACGACGACCGACGGCGGTGACAATGGAGATAATTATGATGACGTTTGAAATATGGTAAACGGGATCCAAAGTGAGGTCGCGATTCAAGGACAGAAAGAGAGAGAGAGAGAGAGAGAGAGAGAGAGAGAGAGAGAGAGAGAGAGAGAGAGAGAGAGAGAGAGAGAGAGAGAGAGAGAGAGAGAGTGAATGGGAGAGTTCGTGGGGAGCAGAAACTTAATTCCATTTTCCAAACCCCTTGGCCACCCCTTAGGGGGAACTGGGTGGCAATAATCGATCCTTGGCGATCCTATCGTCGTTTCCTCGCCATGACCATTGCGCTGGCGTTAGAGAAAGATGGGGCGTAAAGTGGTGAAGAAATCAATCTAGCTAATCGGTTTAAAATATATCCCTCTGTCTGCGGTCCTATCCCGTGCCCGGTGCCTCGGGCGTTGGACCAGAGTGAATGGATTTGCAAATCAAATGCCGCAAGACAAATGATGGTTTTTGGAGTGCCTGGTGGTATCCGTGGCCGCGAATGATGATAACGGGAGCGGAGTGGCATCGCGACGAATAGGATTAATGATTGGAATGTTCTTTAGGATCGGGCCAAGGTGCTCCAGGGTTAAAACTTGCAAAGACGCAAAGCCGCGAACGCTGTGATTGGCTTCGTGCAGGCGAAAGGCTTTCTGCCTTCAATGCGATTTTTGAAAATCCATTAACGTGGAACCGGAGGCCCAGTGGAGGATCAGTGTTTGAATCCTTATTGGTTCCGTTTGTGGTCACCACTAGGCTCCCAGTTAAAATGCTCAGTTCACGTAGCTCCGGTGATGGATTCACCTAAAACAAACAACGGAAACGGGCCATGTGTGCTAACCGGGAAAACGTTTTTCATTTAATTACTGAAACAAATCCACGAACAACGGTGCTTCCATTAACAGGCGGACGTCGGTATTATATATGTTTGTTTTCCGATGCATTATGAGCGTTTCATTATGTTTGCACCGATGTTCAAGCTGATTTACATAAAAAACAATCCATTCGAAGACAAAGCGAGCGAGCCAGCACACGGACGTGTACTAGACATGAAAAGTTGTAATTGTGGTTCATACTTAAAAGCGCAAAGCCTTTCCAATTATTTAACAACGGGATTGCACTGCGTACTGCTGTACTGCCACCTCTATTGGGCTGTAGGTGTATTGAAAATGAAATAAAAACAATTCTTTGTGTGGTGGGAGGAAAATGCCCTCCTGTCCCGATTGGATAGAATGATAAAAATCCGTTTTTCCAAACAAAAACACACTCGCCATTTGACGTTGGCTCGGTACTCGCGGTTTGTGGCTGTTTCTGTTGATCATATAATCGCTTTTGAGTGTGAGAATGTTTCCCCCCGGGATTTCGGTCCAATAAAACAACAATTCCGGTAAAATGGATTCCAACTATTCGATCTATGAAATGCCAGCGATAAGCCCCTGGCTCACCATTCATCGACAACTCAACGGCTCCTGCTATCGGATGAAGCGATCTGGTGCCCGGAATTCACTAGCGCTCGTGGGTTGACCAACGACTCAACGGCTAAAATCAATTTTGTGGCACAACCTGCCCGGCTAGGATCTGTCATCCGGTGTCTCTGTGTCGGTTGTTCTCGGAAAATGGCGCGGAAAGACGCGCGTTAAGAATATTGAATTCCAACCCCCTTCCGTTTTGCAGCAGAGTGACCGACGGGATGCTGCGTCTATGGGACCATAATGCTCCATTAAATATTCATACCCATCAAGGCGAGCGAGATGATGTTGTCCTCGGTGGATTCGGTGGGACACTACGGTGGACTTCAGGCGTTGAGACATCGGGATGGAAGAAAGTTTATATTGTGTCGCTGGCAAGTTAAAGAAAATCATCCACGTCATTCAATCGCGTTGGGCGGTGCTGAACCACCGTGGATACCCGTGGCCACCGGATTACCACCGCCACGGGCAGTACAAATTGAGATACTCTTTGGGATTTGTTGCGCGTTGGCGCTGGGTTGCTTGGATAGCGGAAAAATAAAACAAAATGCGTCGCACATCCCTTGGGCACGCAGGACCCTCGTCACAGACACAAGATACGCCGGGAAGCTGCGTCGTCTCCTTTTGTCTCCGAGCCGGTCGTCGCCACGCCGGTTCCCTGGAAGGATCTGCCGTGGACCTGCGGACCCGTGAACCCGGAACAACGGGGGTTGCGGTTGTTTGATTTTATGATTATTTCATTAAACGCTTTCCAGCGCCTGCTCTGAGTGCGGATGCGCGCTCTCTCTCTTTCTCGCGTGCACGGTTACTGCGATAGATTGCGTTGCTAGAAGTTGTTCAGTTCCGTCTTCCGGGGTGGCGCACGCGAAAGGGATGTCGCTTGCAGTGACACCCGCAGTCCCCCCTCGAGCCTCCCTAAACGCCAAAAGATAAATGTTGCACGAAAACCGTTTTGCAAGGATCGTTGTTGTGCTTGTCAGGCGTAAAAAGGGTTCCGTGCCTCTGTCTCAGACCCGGCCGGCCGGTGCCTCGGCCAGAACCTTTGCCTAGTTATTTATCCACCAGCACCCGGGACCGGCTGGAGGACATTTTTTCGTACTACTATTTACGAGCCAAGGTCCACACAGGACGCACGTACTGTCCCCTCAGTCAGTCGGTTCGAAGTCACACCGGTAATGGTTCCTAAGCGCTCCGGGTACGTTCCGGGATTGAAGAGGGTTGCCCGGCACGAAAGGTCAACGGTGTGGCGTCGAGAGGACACCTGTCAGAGCGAGAGAGAGAGAGAGCACGATAGAGAGCGAAGGAGGGTTGTTGCCGGTTCCAAAATGCCGCGACCAAATCGGATCGGTAAATTTTTAATCACTTCATTAGAGTGAAAGTGTGGCCGGCCGGCCGGCCGGCCTGTTCCCGGTGTGGTGTGAAAGGCGAATAAGGTGTGAACTCTCCATTCCGGGCGAGACTGTAGTCCAGGAAGGGAACATGAAGGAGTGGTTGTAAAATGTATGGCCTTCCGTAGTGGTGCCCTGAGGTGCGAGGCGAGTGCGTGCGGTTTTGATTGTTTGAAGGGTGGATTCTCGTTTGGCCGAATGGCAACTCGTCGGCCATTGTGATTCCTGGTTTTCTTGACGAGTTTTCCGGTTCCGTCCAAGCGCCATTTGCAGTACCAGGAAGAATGTGTCAAATGGTGTGGGGTCATATTGTTGCAAACGGAAAGTGAATTTCTCCGAATTTTAAGTAGGCGAGGATCGTCAATTATTCCGGTTCAATTATGTTCGCTCCACTTGGAATGTCCGGCTTCGGATGTTCTGGTTCCTGGAGAAGTGGGATGTTTTGGTGATTCGATGATTCATATATTCAAGGGATCGAAATGGCGTGAACCCCTTTCGTCGAATCCATTTTTGGTATTTTTGGGCGCTCCAAGGATCGACTTTCTAATACTAAGAAAACAAACCAGTAGGTTTGTAGCACTCGAATTTCGAGATCTAGAAACATGAATCTATGCAAATAGTATCCTGATCCTGGTATCCTAATTCTTAGAATGGTATCTGAATACGGAAGCCACAGCTCAGCAACGCACTAGAATAGAAATGATTCTTGGAACACTGAATTCGACATTAATTGGAAAGTTTATTCAAGTTACAAGTCCAGAGTAAATGAACAGTGCCAAACAGTGCCCATGTTATCCTTATCTAGTTTTTCAATAATCTTACGCTTCCACTTATATTCCTTTAGACACAACAACCCCGATCCAGCTTTTCTACTGTTCCAACACAGCACTGCTAGAACATTTCAAAACTATGACCAACGGAAGTCACTGCCAGCGTGCGACGCAATACTTTCGTCCGTCACGCAATAAAGTTGTCGCCGCGGAGTGTGGTGGCGCCACAAAGGTGTCCTTCAGGACCCTTTATGGCATTACGGTTTCCCACATGTCCACAAAACCCTTTCCACTCCTTCGGCGGTCTTTGTTTCAAATTTGTGACTTCCAAAAATCATCCTCACAGCTAATGGGTCCCCAAGTCCCGGCAGCTTAAAAAAAGGGGCAAAATGGATTCCAGGAACTGTGTACGTGCGCTGTTGTGGGCCGGCCGTGGTCTACGAGTGACCGAGACTTCCGGGTTCCGGTGTTCGAGCTGCAAACACTTCAAGGTCCGGTCCGTTGATGCGGTGACGGTGACTCTTCGCTTTCACTTTCGCTCCGTCTGCGCGGTGCGAGAGGGGAAATCATAAATTGTTTTCCACTTCCTGCTGTAATAAGTCTTCGCCTCGGCGTCATATCGTGACGACCGATCGCAACGTATGGTTTCCAGGAAGTGGTCGGTTTGGCTTGACATTGGACTGGACAGCCTAAACACACGCTTCCTTACGCGTAATGCAGGACGTAGAGAACGCACCTAGTCACCATGAAACAGTCGATGTTAGCAAAGGTCGGTGTCCCCTTCCAAAAGGTAATTCTCTTGAAGTGAAAACAAAATCGGATCTAGGCGACCGAAAACCCCCCCCAAAGGACGACAAATGGCCGGTGGGATGATAAGTTTTTTCTTTTGGTGTTTCTCTAATTTAAATGATTGAAAAGCCGTGCACTGCAGTCCCAAATTGGTATTGGCCAAACCCAGGTCGGCCGAACCGGCCGAACCAAAATGCCGGCCAGTCGCCTCGGTGTCGACGCCCGAGGGTCCAGACAGGAAACGAAAGGTTACGCCCTCCACTCAGAATAACATTTGCAACGCGGTACCGGGCGCGGTGTGGGTAGATTTTGTGATGTTTTTTTTCCCCGTTATTTTTTTTTCGCTTCTGCATTCATTGCTCTGTAAAAACCGTTTTTCCACCCCCAAAATGACGCAAGAAAAACTTTCCGGGCTACCGGTTGGTCGACGATGGGTGGGAAAACAATTTGAAGTAATTCTCTCGAAGCGATGAAAAACGCCTCTGATTCCGAACCGGAAGCAGCTGGGATCGCGAAGGCCCGGGAACGGAATCGAAATGTCTCACGTTAGCAACAGACAAACGGGAGGTGGCGGAGAAGAGAAAAGGCCAAAAATTGGGAATAGGCTTGGCGCCCCGACGCAGCCGCTAAAAAGGCCCATTTTCCGGTCATTTCCTCCCTAGAATGGCAGCAATCGTCATTCCGGAAGCTCATTTGCGGATCACCCGTACACCCAGAGACGAAGGGGGGACACGAACGGACAGAACGATGGTCCGAGATCCGAGAAATGTTTCGCGGCCTGCTCATCACTCTATCCGACCGACGTTTGGTTGTCATGCCAATTGGTAAAACAACAAAACAAGAAAACGCAGACGGACGGACGGTCCAATTATTGGGTGCCCGGGGACCGGCGCAGGACTGTTAAGGGATGGCTAATATCGGGTTGATGAAACCTGTGTGCTCCAACATCAAAGGTTGGTTGATTGGTTAGATCAGAAGGCTTCAGTGGAGTGTGTTTGGGAATAGGCATCAATCGAGAGCAATCGATTAAGCATTGAATTTACACAACAAACTTTCGTTAGTTTTTTTTTTTTAATTTTTAACGAACAATTTTGTTCTATGATACATTCTTTATGTTGTAATTGTTTGTTTTTTTATTTTGATGTCCGACCATAAAAATGTTTGGTTCGCGAAATAATCTTTGTAAGACCTGCTGCTTCCATCACCAACGAATCAGATGAAGCATCTTTGAATATCATTCTTTCTTTATCTCTTGATCATTCGAAAGGATTATTTAGAATAATGTTTCAATAGCTTAAGTGAGTATCATCTCCTCTATAAAGTTGCACTTGCATTACAATGGTTCTTGAGCTTATATAATGCCAATGTATAAAAATAAATTAATCACCATCCTTTTTAGATAGTTTAAACATAAAAAACATATAAAAAAAAAACAAATTGACTTCCCTTCATCCTTTTTATTGTTTGAAAACTCGAGTTTTTCGAGTTCTTCTAGCCGCCACTCATCGAACGCCGTCAACGCAATGGTGTCGCAAATGGGAGTGTTGATTTGCTAATATCCTGTAACCTGTTACTTTGAGCTCGAGCCGACTAACACTCGTCCCCCACTGGAAACCCCCTTTCCAGTCGTTCCAGCACCCCTCTCCGACCCCATTCACTCCTCTTTTTTCTGCTTGGGTTGCTAATTTGCATAGGGTGGAAAAGGCGAGTCGAACGACAAATTACAAAAGTTAAAACCAAGTTGCCAGCCAGCCGGCTGGCCGAGGGCCGACCATGGTGGTCATTGAGGCATTCGGATTCGTAGCAGCAGCAGCACCACCACCAACACCAGCAACGATGAATTCAAAGCGCATTTCCCATTACAAGCAGTAATAGCGAGGTTACGGTAGGAGGAGGGGAAGAGGAGCCCGAGGATCACGTTCAGTTTCATTTCAACTGGCCGCCCCCCGGATGGACGAAGGCGCAGGCCGCGGGGTGGTGAAATGCTCCTTAATTACCTTCCCGGAATCGGTCTGCTAACGATCGCTCTACGGTGATGGTGGTGGTGGTGAGTTTTGCTACCCTTAACTTCACCATCTCGCCCCATTTCCCACCCTTTCTCGGGGGAGGCATTATTTTTGTTGTTCCAACAGCCTTTGGCCCCTGCCAGTTACTTTCTCTCCCCCAACCACGCACCGGAACCCTCCCTAGACGTCATCGACAGTCCGCGAAGTACCTTGGTTCCGTGTTCCTTTCTCTTTTTTTTTCCTTTCCACTTTTCACTTCCACTCCTCTTTCCATAGGGATTAACGGACTGTGCAGAGTATGTTTGGTGCCCATTGCGTTTTCCTCGACCATTTTTCCCTCCATTCTTTTCCTGCACCTCTTGCTTGCTCTGTTTCGCTGTTGATCCTGCCACATGCCTCTCTCATGACCAAACGGTGTTTGCAAACAAAACAAATTAAACCACGCACACACTCACATATGGCGCCAATTCCATCCGCTAGCCACGGCCACAGAGAGCTCGACCCCCACCCCGTTGGCCGGCCGGCCCCGACTGGTGGAAATCCTGCAGCGAGAAATTCATTCCGACCTGGGTGCCTCACCTTCACTAATGGGCACTCTATGGGTTGGTTTTGTTGTGGGTTGCTGGGGGGATATTTTTCCAACTTCACCACCAGGACCGGACTGATGTCATTTGCAAAAATGACCAACCTGGTTCTAGAGGGGGGAGAGCTGGGAGTGAGGAAGGTTCTCACTGAGATTGTGGATTGCAACGCCGAACGCAGTCAGCAGCAACAGCAGTCCCATCGAGACTCCGCAGCACGTCGAAGTTGCATTTCCGCCCAAGTGAAGTGGAAATGGCTTCCCCCCCGTGGGGTGTGTACCTTTTTCCGGAAGAACATACATGCTGCCAGAGGTAGTGGAGGTCATGAGGACAACTAATTGCCCCCCGCCCGAGGGGAGTTCGTAGCAAAGTCCCAGGACGTCGTCATCGTCGTCACCACTAACGAAGTAAATTGGCAAACGCATACGCCGGTGAATGGATATGAAAAGCAATTTGAAGTAAGCTCCCTTTTCCCCTTCTTCTGCAACATTGGAATGGCCGGCTGGTCGTAAAAAACGAAATGATAAGAAGAGAAACTTTGAAAGCCACCTTTCAACAAAGAGCTATGGAACTGGCCGGCAGACCGACCTAGCGTTCGTGCAGACGACACGCAACGTCCTTTGGAGACCACAAACACACATGGGCCACAGGAACTGGGGTACGAGGCGGTTAATCATGAAATCATCTATAAATAACGTAATCATCCAGGGATTAGGCCCTCTCTCGCTCCGCTCTCGTTCTTCTCGTCTCGCTCCGCTAATTGTTATTAAAAATGTTCATAAAAAAAGCTGGTAAATTAAGCTAATGAAACTGCACGCGGTGGCCATCTTGGTAAACGAAGGCTTTCACAATGTCCTGCCGCTTTCTCATAGGGCCTTCATGGTCATCATTACTGCACGAGCGCCAATTCCAAGCGTTTCCTATATCCACGGTACCAGATCCGCCGGCCCGGAGCATAAAAGAAATCGTCCATGGCCTACTGGCTAATCCTCGCGATGCTGCCGCTCATGTATGTGCCCCAGGGGGTGACCTGGCGGTTCGGAACGTCGTCTCCTCACACGGGTTGTAGATGTCACCCATTTGGAAAATCCCACAAAAGTAATTCGCTTCGCAAACTACTGCGCGCACTGGTACCGACCGTCCGTTCTTTCCGTGACCACCGTCGGACCTCGAAGCCATTAAAGATCCGCTTCAGATTAGCTCGACTGCAGAGCGAGAAATGCGCGCATTTACAGAGAGAAAGAGAGAGAGAAAGCACGCGAAATGGTCGGCTATCGGCTGGGAATAGAACATGGATGTGAGGTTAGGGTTTCTAGTAACGCGGTGCTCGCCGCAGAACGGCTTTTAAGCAGGTGAAGCTGGCCGATTGTGTTCCTTCTTTCCTCTTTTTTTAATCCTCACTGGCTATTCATAGAGCCAGAGAGAGAGAGAGAGCGAGAGCGAGGTAGGTAGGCCATTATTCTTGTTCTCGGAACGTTAAAATAATAAAAAAAAGGGCTGGACAAATTAATTCCCTGGACGATCATTAATGTTTCATCCGGGGGGCAAGAGGAGCGAGGGGCGGGACCATTTTCACGGAGTACAGGCTAGTCCCCCCGTGGGGGGAGGGGAGCGAGGGGACCATAAAAGAGAAACAGCCCCCGACAGCCGGTTCGATACCGAATGCAAAGGCCGATCGTTGGTGTCGTCGCGGGAAAACGTAAAACGCGCTTTCCGCGGACCACGGGGAGCAAAGGGTAGCAGAAGATAAAGCGTGTGGCTGGCGCTGTGTTTGTAGCAGCACCAGCAAGAGGACAAGCGGTGGCAAAACAAACGGCCATTAATCCTTTTTTTCCCCGGTAAAAAGAGGCGAAAGAAGGTGGCTGGAGTGGACCGACAGCCTGTTGCTTTGTCCACTGGCTAGGGAGAGTGTCAGGGATGGACACCAAACAAAGAAGAGGAAGGAAAAGCGTTCCAGGTCGCGCTCTCTCTATCTCTGTCTCGTTCACATTCAGCGCCAACTGGTGGCTGCCTTGTGGCAGATGGCAATGACCGCTGCAAGGACCACGTATCGGATCGTACCGGCTGAAAGGTTGAATGAAATTAGCCCCCCTCTCCTTCTTGGCGGCCAACAACCACCCAAGCATAATCGGTCTGGAATCGCTCGTGTTCCCTGGTGTACTTTGGATGGTATTGCCGAGAGCATCATGGTGCACGACTCGACCATTTCCCGATAAGGTGCAATGTTCGCGGACTGGTTCCTGGAATGTCTGTATGCGTATGTGACCGTTCCTTGTTTCCGGTACCGCAGCGAACTCGCGGCCGGTTGGTCGCGAATATGTTGCGTTTGAAGCGTGCAATTCCTTTTGAATACCGCCGCACCACCTGGCCACACACAAGCGCGCCAGGACGGCCATGGCCTATCAAATATTTAGAACGCTTTTGTAGTTGATGAGTGGCGCCACACAACGGATGGCACCGACCACGGTGACGACTAGAACGACGACCACGATGAAGATGGCGGCAAAAAAGCCCCGAAAAACCATCCCCCAGCCCGGTCACAACGACCCTGCCAGGCCAATGGGGCGAAGAGATAACGTTTACCGATAACGATAGCGTTTTTATGGTGAAACGCGCATTATATTTACTCCTCTCTCTCTTTCTCTCTCTCCCTTTCGTCACTCTGCCCTGTGCCTCTTGATGGCTGCGGCCCCCGGGAAGGGAACCACAAAAAGATGCTGAATAATGTAGCAGCATGTAATTTGAGCGAAAGTGGACCACCGCCACCGTCGCCGTGGTCGGTGCGACTTCCGCGATGGAGCAGCAGATGGACCAGGCCAGGGGGCCTTGGTGCTGTGGACCAGGGTCCGGGCTTTGTCGCACTTTTATGTGCTACGCACGCACGGGGCCCGGGACCTCTCGATGGAGAACGGTTTGACGCCGCCAGCAAGTCATCTAAAATGCAACTCATTGCTGCACCCCCCAACATTTTTTCACCCCCTTTTCAGGGGGGGAGGGGGGGGGGGGTCGGGCTGTACTCGGATCGATTGTTGGCCTGGACGGGCGTTTGTGGCCCCGTTGTGGGTTTGGGTTGAACCGGAATGAAGTGGTTTCCTCGAATTGACTGCACCCGGTACACGGTAATTTAGGTGAGATCTCGACGGAGCGATAATGCTGCCAGTCGTGCGGCCCTAGCGTGGCCTAGCGGGCCCTCCCCACAAGATACCCCGCTGGGTTTTAACATCGTGCATTCATTTTCCTGGCGACAGTCGTCCTGGAGCGCCGTCGGTGGATATTCCTTCTCTTCTTTTCTATTATTCACCAATCGGGAGGCTTCGATGGTAATCGGAGTGCAACAATGTCTCTGTACGCGTGTCACGCTGTTTGGGGGTGTGTGAATATGCGTGTTTGTGTTAGTAATGGGAGGGTGTCGGTCGTTCGGTCCTTGGAAAAAACATTTTTCAAACATCCAGCGATCCACCGAGAGTAACCCGTCGATGAGCGGTGGGCACTATATTAATTAACCTGAAAGGGAAACCCCTAATGTTTTGACAGGATGATTCATGTTTGAGGTAGCTGGGAATATTTAATGCAGTTCATTGATTTGATTATGGTTTCTACGCGGGAAAACGCTTCTAATGAAGATGCTTTAAAGTAGGGATTGAAAGGAACAATGGAATAATTATTTCTTCGAATGTCCTTGATAGTGAGTGATGAATAGAAAGCTGGAAGCATGCAGCTGAGATTTAATGCGATATGTGGAGGAGAAATAATCCCTCTTCTTATCGATAAAATCTTCGAGTTATTGCTTCGATTCATTAGTTAGAATTTTGTCTCTTTGGTCTTCATAAGAAACTATTCTTTCCTACATCATTGATTATTTTAGAGCAGCTTTTTGATTATTTTACTGCATTCAAGTAAAAAATTTCAAGAATTTTTTAATTACTTATCAATGGAAAGCACACTTTTGTTTTTTTTTTAATTTTATGCACATATTTTAAATTTGCAACCGCAGATCTGATAATACGATGCTCTCTTCTCACGAAAAGGATTTGTATTAAGAGCCAAATGCAAGAGAAACCTCGGTGGAACAGCTACAAAAGTCCTCGGTGCAGTCGTTACAGTTGACGACGAAATAAAGCGGTCACAGGACGCTATCTGTGCTTAAATACCTCTTCACCGGAATCACTTTCGTGCTGGTGCATTAAATGCAAAGCAGCGACGGTGCATAAATATGCCATTTGAAATCCGTCTGCGAACCGTCCGAAAATGCAGCAGCAAAGCACCGATGCTGACGTTGAGAAGGGAAATTTAACCACATTTAACCTCAATCAAATGAGTACCAACGTTGAGTGTTACGACGCGAGAGGACGGTGACGGGTGCAGGTGGGGTCGTCTGTCGTAATCCTACCGCTTTGCCACGGTACAAGGACATTCGTGCAAAGATTCGTCCAAATTAGGACGGAATGAAGCGCTTGTTGAAGATGATGTAGCACACAGCATCCGCTCACTAGACAGCTCCGGTGCACAGCAAGGCGAGAGAGGAGAGAAACCTCCCAAAAGGGACCTTCTATTAACGCAACCAACCGTGCAGTCCCTCGTCCAGGACAGGAAACGTGGAACTTTAATCTTCGCGATTCACCATTGCAGTGCACCGTGTGTTGACATCTCGGAAAATCGC